>NC_092708.1:21992394-22292394 GCF_047496885.1 Scyliorhinus torazame
CATATCCCCCTTCCCCCATATCCCCCTCCCCATAATACAGGGCGTCCCTCCTCTGCTCCACTGCGTCCAGGAGCGCCTCCACATCCTGTGACTGGAACCTCGGGGCTGAGCAGCGGCCGGCCATCCGGTCGTGTGTTCCGGTCGGGTGTTCCGGTCGGGTGGGGGGGAGCAACGCGTCCTTATGCGTCCACCCGCGTCCAGGAGCTGGGAGTGGTGCCGGTCATACGTGCCACCCAGGCCGACACCGCACGGGTGGCGTCCGCGGTGGAGGCAATGGGTGCGACGGTGCAGGTGGCGTCTGTGGCCCAGGATACGGCTGCCCTCACACAGGAGGCCATAAGCCAGTGCCAGCGCCAGATGGCAGAGGCGCTCAACGCCATGGCCCATTCTCTGCAGGCCATGGCCCAGTCTCAGCAGGCCATAGCCCAGTCTCTGCAGTCCATGGCCCAGTCTCAGCAGGCCATCGCTGAGGGCATCGGCGCCATTGGCCATGTGCGAGCCGGCGTCGCACAGTCACAGACAGGGTTTGCCAATCCCCTGGGCTCCGTGGCTGCAAACCTGCAGACCCCTGTCGATACCTCCAGGACTGGCAGTGCCAGATGTCGAGGGGGCATTGGATGGCCAGTCCGTTTGCATCCCCCACCCATGTAGAGGCCTGGGGGCCATCGGGCACCCCGAGGGAGGAGGAGGTAGTGTGGTCTGTCCCGGGTCCCCCTGTAGGGGAGGTCCCGGAACACCGCGACACCTCAGACTCCCCCCCTTCCGTCCCAGGTGCATCGGGTGGGCAACGGGCAGGACAGGCTGGCAGCTCGCCATCCCAGTCGCCCGGGCCGCAGCCTGGCCCATCTAGGCCAGGACGCCCCAGGAAACGGCCGCCAAAGGGATCCCGTGTCAGAGGGCAGGAATCACAGGAGTCCAACTCCAGTTCTGCTGTACCGTCTGGGGAACCACGTAGACGTAGTCAAAGGGCCCGTAAGGCCCAACAATTAGACACTGAGTAAGTTGGCACGTGTGCAGGGCACAGATGAGTTTTAGGGGCTAGGGCACGTGCATGAACTCCTTTGATTATTAAAGTCAATGTTACACCTACAGAAGCTGCCTTTGTGCTCTGTCCAAAGCGTGCGGGGGTGTCATGCACGTTGAGCGCAAGTGTGTGTGTGAGGGGTGGTCTTACCTCAGCCCCAGGTGAGTCTGCCCCCTTCCCCCTGGGCCGCCATCAACATCCCCCTGGGCAGAGGACGGGACCGTGCGCTGCAGTGTCACAGCCGCATGCAGGGATGGTCCGGGTGGATGGTGGTACTGTGGCCATGGGTCAGACATAGTCCAATGATGTGGAGCCAGGAGCTCATCGCAGGGCGGGTTGTCATCATCCTCCATGGCCTGCAATAGACACGCGTCTACCCGCAACTGTGTGAGCCCGGCCATTGTGCCGCAGGTGGATCGGCAATGGGGGGGGGGTGTGCATGCGGGTGGGGTGGGTGGGGTTGGGGAGGGGGGTGAGGGTGCTGGGTGGGTGGATGGGTGGGGGGTGTGGGTGGTCGGCTGTTGCCATGGTGTGCGGTCTGTGGCCGTACTACCCGATTCCCACGCCCATCTAGTCAGTGAAGCGAGCCTGTCCCGTGCCCGCTGGCCCAGCCGGTAACGCTGGACAGCCACCCGCCTGTGTCTAGCCCGTCTGCCCTGACCATTGCCCCCACCCCCCTCATCTGGGGAGGACTGCGCCTCTTCCTGCTGCTCCTCCACTCCGCCCTCCTCTGCCTGCGGCACATCGCCCCTCTGCTGGGCTATGTTGTGCAGGACGCAGCACACCACAATGATGCGGCCGACCCTATCTGACCGATACTGGAGGGCGCCCCCAGAGAGGTCCAGGCACCTGAAACGCATCTTCAGCACGCCAAAGCACCTTTCTATCACTCCCCTTGTCGCTACATGGGCATCATTGTAGCGGTTCTCCGCCTCATTGCGTGGCCTCCATATAGGCGTCATCAGCCACGATCGCAATGGGTAGCCCCTGTCGCCCAGCAACCAGCCCCTCAGCCGGGGATGGCGTCCCTCGTACATGCCGGTGACGGATGACCGCGACAACACGTATGAGTCTTGTACACTGCCTGGGTAACGGGCGCAGACGTGCAGGATCATCATGCGGTGGTCGCAGACCACCTGTATGTTCATCGAATCGGTCCCCTTCCTATTGGTGAACACGGCCCTGTTATCTGCAGGTGGCCGCACGGCGACGTGCATCCCATCAATCGCGCCCTGGACCATGGGGAACTCGGCCACGGCAGCGAAGCCCACGGCCCGGGCATCTTGGCTGGCCTGGTCCACAGGGAGGCGGATGTAACGGTGCGCCATGGCATATAGGGCATCTGTCACTGCCCAGATGCACCGATGCACCGATGTCTGCGATATGCCGGACAGGTCCCCACTCGGTGCCTGGAATGACCCCGTTGCATAAAAGTTCAGGGCCACCGTAACCTTGACGGACACGGGGAGAGGGTGCCCCCTGCCAGTGCCACGCGGTGACAGGTGTGCCAGCAGTTGGCAGATGTATGCCACGGTTTCCCGCCTCATCCGGAGTCTCCTCCTGCATTCCCGGTCCGTGAGGTCCTGGTATGACTGCCGGGGCCGGTACACATGGGGTGCCCTCGGGTGCCTCCGTTGCCGTGGGGCCGCGACGTCCTCCTCCCCCTCCTCGTCCTGTCGGTCAGGTGTCCCTCCAGCCTGGGCGGCTGCCGCCTGTCCCTCTGCGGAAGCCTGCGCCGCCTCTCTGGCACGCTCCTCCTCCTCCTTCTCATCCAGGGCAACATAGACATTAGCGGCTGCCGCCACGGCGGCATGATCGGAAAACATGACGGCCTGGTGTGGTGCCCATATCCCCTCCTCCCCATGACGGCCAACCCCCCAGGCCGTCACTCACCTCCACGCTGGTCGGCGTGAACCTGGAGCACAGGTCGACGCCGATTAAAAGGAGGTTTGATTTACGTCGACGTGACCCGTCATCACGTCGACGGGACTTCGGCCCATCCGGACGGGAGATTATCGGCAGGCCCAAAATCGGCTGCCTTGCGCAGACCCGTGCCATTCTCCGACGTCTGCAGCGCCATTAACGCCCCGCCGACTTTTCTCCCTTCGGAGACTTCGGCGACCGGCGGGGGCGGGATTCACGGCGGCCAACGGCCATTCTCCGACCCGCTGGGGGGGTCGGAGAATGACGCCCCAGAACTGTACACAGTGGGCAGGATTCTCCGATCCCGGGCCAGATCGGAGAGTCGGGGCGGGGGGGTGGGGGGGGGGGGGGGGGCGCGATTAACGTGACACCGCACCGAAGCCGGTCCGCAGATTCTCCGGTGCCGGAGAATCGGCAACATTGTCGCCAGCGCGGCACCGGTCAGGGTCCGCTCTACGCGGCCTCCCCGGCGATTCTTCATTACTCTGTGCCGGGCCCCTGTAGCTCTCCGCCATGTTGCGTCGGGGCCGGCGTGGAGAAGGCAACTAGCGCGCAGGCGCGAGTTCGCGCCGATCGTAACGTGCTAGTTGCCTTCTCCGCGCCGGCCGCAGCGCGGATGCGCGGACTCGCGGAGCCCGTTTGACGCCGGTATCGGCAGCTGGAGCTGCGTGAGGCTCCAGTGCCCTGCTGGCCCCCTGTGAGGCGCAGGATCGCTGGCCTAGGGGCCTGTTGACGCCGTTGTAAAACGCGACGGCGTTTACGCCGGCGTCAACACTTAGCCTCAGGGTCAGAGAATCCCGCCCACATCTTTTCAGTTCCAGCATGGCCTCCGTTACATTTCATGTCTGGTTAGTAAAGGAAAGCAGGTCATATGCCTTGTCCATCACCTCACCTACCTGTCCTTCTACCTTTAAGGAGCTGTGGACATTCACTCTGAGGTTCCTCTGTTCCTCCACATTGCTCAGTATTCTCCTATTTATTGACTTGTTGCAACTCCCAGAATGCATTACCCCTCACTTCCCCAGATTAAATTCCATTTTGCACTTTTCTGTCCCGCTGACCGGAGAAACGACACCTTCCTGCAGCCTATATCTCTCCTCCTCACCGCTCTCATTGCTAAACTGTTCCATTCAACATAAACCTCACACTTTGGCCAAATAGTGAAGTCCAAATCTGATCCACTGCTGAAATAATAATAATAATAATAGTAGCTTATTGTCACAAGTTGGCTTCAATGAAGTTACTGTGAAAAGCCCCTAGTCGCCACATTACGGCGCCTGTTCGGGGAGGCCGGTACGGGAATTGAACCCACGCTGCTGGCCTTGTTCTGCATTGCAAGCCAGCTGTTTTGCCCACTGTGCTAAACCAGCCCCTAATATGAACAGCACTGAACAGGCCGGGCAGTTGATGGCAGGCTGGTGCAAAAGATTAAATCACACAGGGCCAGGGGTGAACTGGCTGGATGGATCCAGAACTGGCTTGGCCAAAGAAGACAGAGGTAGCAGTGGAAGGATGTTTTTCCGATTGGAGGTCTGGAACTGGTGGCGTTCCACAGGGATCAGTTCTGGGACCTCTGCTCTTTGTAATATATATAAATGGCTTGGAAGAAAACGTTGAAGTGTTGGGTGCTCTGAGGTACAGACGAACAAACACGGTTGCGATTGGTACAACGCAGTTTTATTCCATTAAACTATACATCAGACTTGGTACTCAGCACGTTGTGACTGTGTGAGTGTCTTGCTATGAGGTCCTGGCCCTGTGCCGTCTTCAGATGGACTGCCCAGGAAGTGTCGCGTTTCTTGTTTTATACTGTGTCTGCTCTTGTCTGTGATTGGCTGTCGTATTATGTGTGCTAATTGGTCCGTTGGTCTGTCTATCATTATGTATGTGTTATGATGTATGTTTGACTATCATGACAAACATAGCGGGTCTGATTAGCAAGTTTGCGGATGATACTAAGATTGCAGGAGTTGCGGATAGTGATGAAGATTGTCAGAGAATACAACAGGATATAGATGGGCTGCAAAATTAGGCAGAGAAATGGCAGATGGAATTTAACCCGGGCAAATGCAAGGTGATGCAATTCAGATATAAAATAAATGGCAGAGCCATCAGGAGCAGAGAAACACCGAGATCTGGGTTTGCAGGTCCACAGATCCTTCAAAGTGGCAGCACAGGTGGAAATGGTGGTAAAGAAAGCATATGGCATGCTTGCCTTCATCGGACGGGGTATCGCGTATAAATGCTCGCACATTATGTTACAGTTATATAGAATGTCGGTTAGGCCACATTTGGAATACTGTGTCCAATTCTGGTCACCGCATTACCAGGAGGACGTGGAGGCTTTGGAGATAGTACAGAAAAGGTTTACCTGGATGTTGCCTGGTATAGAGGGTATTAGCTATGTGGAGAGATTGAATAAACTGGGATTGTTCTTCCTAGAGAAACTGTGGCTGAGGGGCGACCTGATAGAAGTTTGTAACATTATTAGGGGCATTGATAGGGTGGACAGTTGGAGGCTTTTTCCCAGGGTGGAAATGACAATTGCAAGGGGGCACAAGTTCAAGGTGAGGGGGGGGGAAAGGTTCAGTGGGGATGTGCGGGGGAGGTTTTTCACACAGAGGGTGGCGGTGGCCTGGAATGCACGGCCAAGTGAGGTGGTTGAGGCAGGTACGTTCGCGACCTTTAAGACTTATCTGGATAGACACATGGAAGGATGCAGGAGGTTGGTGTAAGGACACGTGGTCGGTGCAGACTTGGAGGGCCGAAGGGCCTGTTCCTGTGCTGTACTGTTCTTTGTTCTTTGTTGCGGAGAAGAGGTTTTGGGTTAACATTTCATGCCCATGACCTTTTCAAAATGCCATCAACTAATAAATCCAGTGAGTAATCCCAAGAAATCTCTGGTCAGATAGCAGTTGGCTCACGAAACAGCCAAATCGCTTGAGGGAGTAAGGAGTAGATTGTTCTGTTGGTATTGTTCGATAAAGAAGGGCGGGGGGGTTGGTGTGGTAGTAACACTGGTAAGGGTCCCCTGGGCTGAATGACCTCTTTCTCTGCTGCAGACTCTCAGTAATTCTGTTCATGTCGCTGTCCAATCCTTGATGGATAGCTGAGTGGTGTAGGTATGCAATGGTGGGGTGGTGGGCTCCGATACATTCAGAAGGAGGGAAGGCCGATTAAGGTGAACAGTCTCACAGTGGAGTGAAGCACATTTAAATTTCACAGCATGGCTTGCCGACCGATGCGAGGAGCTAGCAAAGCTACCCAGCTTGTAAAATCCATCACTTAGACCCTGCTAAGCACATCTGTTCCACAGGCTGCGCGCCATACATCTTGAGTTGGAATGAATCGCTGGCCACACAAACAAACACTCTCTCAAAGAGGGCTGCTGAATGAGCGGTTATGTGCTGGAGGAGACTGGTTACGGACGCAGAGTGATGGTGAAGGTTGCTGATCTGCCCCTTCCTCTTTGCGCGGTTGAATGCACCGTCGGAGGTCCCGTCTTGTGGGTGTAGCATTGAAGCAAAGCCCCGTCTGCGCTCTCAAGTAGAAAGAGAATGCGGGCATTATTTCGAAGGAGAACAAGGGGACTGCCCTCTGGTGTCCTGTCCAATATTTATACCTCAACCAACATCCCCCCAATAAGCAGCTTATCTGGCTGTTAACTCATTAGGATTTGTGGACCCTTGCTGTGCATTAATTGATTGCTGCGTTTCTTACATTGCCGCAGTGAGCACATTTTTAAAAAGTGCTTTGTTGACTGTAACATGCTCTCTTTTTAATTTATTCTTTCATGGGATGCGCGTGTCGCTGGCAAGGGCAGAATGTTTCCTCGAATCTAGTTAGCCAGGAAACTCAATAGCTTGCGAGGTGTGGTGGCCTGTCCCTTTAAAAGGCGGGGGGGGGGGGGTCACGTGACCCGATCGGCCAATCAGGCCAGAGCGTGCGAATCCTGGCGGGTGGAGCACGGGTTTGCCAGTCAGTTAGGAGTTTGGAGTCTTGGAACATGGGAGCTTCTTATCTCACTCTCCCTATCTAGTTACTACTTAAATAGACTGCTATTCGTCAATTAATTATGGTGGTCGCCCGCATGAGGAGGCCATTCGGCCCATCGAGTCTGCATCGGCCCTTGGAAAGAGCACCCTACCTAAACCCACCCCCCCCCCCCCTCACCCTATCCACGTAGCCCAGTAGCCCCATCCAACCTTTTTGTAGAGGGCATTTGAGAGTACAGTAGGCCAGACCAGGTAAGATTGGGTTCCCCTGAAGGGAGTGAATGAGGCAGGTGGGATTTTACGACAATCGATGATAGTTTATCGAATGCTCGAACCAGCCTTCGATCCCGAATTTCAGGAACTGAATTGAAGTCCCACCAGCTGCCGATGTGGGATTTGAACCCCCACGCCCACGGAGTGCTAGCCTGGGCCTCTGGGTTAGGAGTCTCACGGTGTCACCACGGCACCGCCATCCATCCCCCTTCTAGCGGAGCCGTAGTTTGTGAAAGGTGCTAAATAAATGCAAACGATCGATGGGAGTGAATTCTCTTTGCATTTGCCCCCCACCCTCCCACTACCCCAACCCCACTACCCCAAAGCCTAGATCATCTGGTTTTCTGGGAGCAAAGGAAAAATGGGACAGGAGGCCTGGATCACGGAAAGGCTCTGGCCAGACTGAGCGGTTTTCCTGCATTAGGCTTGTCAAGTCCCACGGATTGTTCCACGCGCTCGTCCAGCTCCAAAAACAGAAGATTAATCTCCAGAACACTGCCGGAAGCAAAGAGAAAAGTGTTGCTGCCTTTATAATCTTCCCCTTGTTTGTTGGCAAGTCCAAAGACAGCAGTGGCCGAACAACCAAACCGGCATGAGAAAGCTCGTCCGCTTAAGTCGCCACTTAAATAACAATGCGGCTGACCGTGGAGAGCACCTCGCCTCTGGAAAAACCATCGGAGTCGCCATTAATCGCCCCAGCCCCTGCCCGTCCCCCACCTCAGAGGGAGACATGCAAGGCTCCGAACTCCTTCTGTGGTCAGGAGAGGCCCTATTCCGGCCTTTTAAAATGTGTTCTTCCACACGACGTGAGCATCACTGGCCCGGCCAGCATTTGATGCCCGCCTGTCACTAATTGCCCTTCAGAAGGTGGTGGTGAGCTACAGGTACACCCACTGCGCTGTTAGGGAGGGAGTTACAGGATTTTAAACCCAGCCTCAGTGATTAACTCCGCTTGCGCCCCCGTCCCATGGAGTAGCCAGGGGGCCATCGGGCAACCCTTAGGGAGGAGGAGATCTGGGGCCGGAACATCGCAGCACCTCGGACTCCATCCCCCCCCCCCCCTCCTCTCTTCCTGGCGCATCCGGTGGGCAGCAGGCCGAACAGGGTGGCACCTCGCCACCTGGGACACCCGAGCAGCGGCCGGGCCCATGCAGGCCGGGCCACCCCAGGAGATGGCCGCCAAAGACGACTCGGGTCACGTGGTGTGAAATCACAGCAGGCCACCTCCACTCCTGATCCACGTCTGGGAATCCACCTAGACGTAGTGTTAGGGCCCATAAGGCTAGAAAATTAGACAGTTAAGTTGGCACGGGTACAGGGAACAGTACAGCGATAGGGCAGCACGGTAGCATTGTGGATAGCACAATTGCTTCACAGCTCCAGGGTCCTAGGTTCGATTCCGTCCTGGGTCACTGTCTGTGCGGAGTCTGCACATCCTCCCCGTGTGTGCGTGGGTTTCCTCCGGGTGCTCCGGTTTCCTCCCACAGTCCAAAGATGTGCAGGTTAGGTGGATTGGCTATGATAAATTGCCCTTAGTGTCCAAAATTGTCCTTAGTGTTGGGTGGGGTTACTGGGTTATAGGGATAGGGTGGAGGTGTTGACCTTGGGTAGGGTGCTCTTTCCAAGAGCCGGTGCAGACTCGATGGGCTGAATGGCCTCCTTCTGCACTGTAAATTCTATGATAATCTATGATAGGGGCTAGGGCCCGATTCTGTATATATTTGTTCACATTAAACGCCTGTGCACAATGTTACAAAATGCCTCGGTGCCCTGCCGGATGGGTGTGAGGGGCGGGCTGGTCTGGACTGGCCGCAGAGGAGGCGCGGAAGGACGCGGGGGTGAGGGTGGAACGGGCGAACATTGGGGTATTATATTACTATTTCTGATAATAATGTTGTATTGCTTTGTGCGACATGTGTTACTCACTTGTTTCTTCCAGGGTGATCTTTAACTCAATAGTGATTAACACTCGTAGTCTTCCAATTAGAACAAATACTTTATTGAGTAACGTGGACTAATTAACTGTGAGTTTGTTCTCTCTCCAATGCTTAAACTCGATGTTACATGAACATGATTATTAAGAAATACTTATGATTATCTACACCTGTGCTGTGCTGTCTGTGTCTGCTTGTGGTCACTAGACCCTGGCGGGATTCTTCATTCTAGCGGCAGAGTGTTGACGTTGTTGTAAACGGCGGTGCATTTTACGACGGTGTTCACCTGGCCGCGAAGAGCAGTGATCCTGCACCGCACAGGGGACCAGTACGGCACTGGAGCGCTTTACGCAGCCCCAGCTGCCGATACAGGCGCCAGCACGGGAGGCGCGGGTCCGCGCTTGCGCAGCACATCCGGCGTAGGTCCGCACAAGCGTGTGGGTTGCCTTCTCCGCGCCGGCCCCCGGGCAACATGGCAGAGCCCTACAGGGGGCCCGGCGCGGAGGAACATAGGCTCCCCCGGAATTAACCCGCCCGGCAATCGGTTGCCCCCAGATTGTAGGCCTGGCCACCGTTGAGGCACACCCCCCCCCTCCCCCGGGAGTCGGATGCCCCCTCACCCCCACCAGGACGGCCCCCACAGCCAAAAGGCCGAGGTCCCACCAGGTAGGATCACACGCGAACGACGCCGGCGGAACTCGGCGGGCATTCGGCCCGTCGAACGTGGAGAATTGCCAGGCCGCAGCCCACGACCGGCGCTGCGCGACCGTGCTAGCGCCGTTGGCAGAATCGGCGGCCTGGCGTCGGAGCGGCACCGCGTGGTTCACTGCCCCACCCGGCGATTCTCCGACCCGGCGCGGGATCAGAGAGTCCCGCCCCCCGTTACTGTGAAGAGACTGATCTGTCTATTTATACATCTCTAGTGCTGCCCTCTAGTGATTACTTAGTTGTAGTGTCTTTACATTAACCCCTTGTGTATATACAGATATGCAGATCACTACACGGGGGTGGGCTTGGCTCAGGGACCGCAGTTCAGCCAGAGCCCATCGCTCGGGTGTACCATCCCCCCAGGGCCCACACCCCGTAGTGCGGCAGGTATGTATCACAGAGGGGGTATATAGGCGGAGTGGGCGAGTCCCGCAGGCATCGTTTGCGTGTGGTCCTACCCGGCGGGACCTCGGCCAGTCCCCCCCTCAGTCGGTGAACCTGGAGGTGATCAGAGCGTCCTGTGCGTGTTGGCCCTGGCGCACACGTTGTGCGGCCTCCCGTGCCTGCCTGGGCCACATGCTGTGTCCATCCTCGCCCCCCCCACATCCTCCTTGAGGCCGGGCGTTCATCCTCCTCCTCTAGCACGTCGCCCCTCTGCTGAGCGATGTTGTGGAGGCCGCAGCAGGCCGCGGGCAACCCTCTATCCTGACCCCAGTCGGGATATCGCAACCTATGTGTTGCACACAGGACCCACAGCACACCTCAGCTGCGGTCCCAACAGATGCCTAGTTCCTTCGCCCAGCCTCGTCTGTGGGCACTGCCCACATACATGCCACCAAGCTTCGAGGCGATGGGGCCAGGCGTGCCTTGTGGAAGGCCAAGTGTCGGGGGAACGGCCAACGGGTGGGGTGGGATTGGGAGAAGGGGGACATGTGGAGGCTGGGACTGCGCGCAGCCCAGGGCCACCGTGTAGCCTGTTGGACCTGATGGGCATGGGAGTACTCACCACGCTAACCTGCCTGCCCTTCTCCCCCTGCAGAGAATGGACTTTGGTGTTCAGCTGGGAATGGTTGCCTTCTGCTTGGCTGCAGCAGCCCAGGGGGATGAACTGAGGAGCTTCTCGGGGAGGACCCTGCAGAACAGGAGCCTGCCCCAGAGGATCAGGAGTCAACCAGTTCGGCTGGCGAGCCAGCCGTCCAAGGGAGTGAGGAGGAGGTGCGAAGGAGGCGATGCACCAGGCCACACGTATGCCATCAGCTCCTGTCCTTCAAGGACCTACCGGATCGGGCAGTCGCCGAAGACGTGTGGCATTTGTGCGCAATGATGCCACATCTGGAACCATGGGGGTTTGGGCACCCTGAACCTCTTCATCACGGGGCCGTTCCAGGCACCGAGTGGGGGCCTGTCTGGGATCTCGCAGACGTCCGCACGCAGGTGCAGCCACGCCATCACGAATGCCCTATATTACCGGGCAGCGGACTATATTAACTTCAATATAGACCGGGTCCAACAGGTTGCCTGGGCAGTGGGATTCACGGCCATCACTGGCATGTCCCAGGTCCAGGGGGTGATCATCAATCGGAAGGGTTTTCACTCCATGAACGTGCAGCTGGTGTGATCATCGGCTGCACGTCTGCGCCCTGTATCCAGATAACGTACATCCTGCCGCATGCGATGGTGCCCGACACCCTCGAGGCAGTCCCTCGAATGAGGGATTGGCTCCTGGGTGACAATTAACCGCTGTGATCTTGGTTTATGACGCCTGTCTGAGATGGGTAATGGAGGAGGGGGCGGCGTGGGGGCGGCGAGAGGCGGCGTCATGCAAAGGCACCAGCCTAGGGGCGCTGGTAACGGCACCGCTGCCGTTCTCGCCGGCACGAAACACCACAAGCCCGGTGGTGATGGCGGCACTGAGGGTCTGGGGTCAGTGGAGAAGGCACAGGAAGGAGGAGGGGGCCTCAGTTTGGACCCCGATACGGAATAATCATGGATTTGTGCCGGGCAAGATAGACGGAGGGTTTCAAAGCTGGCACAGGGCAGGCATTAACAGGATGGGGGACCTGATCATGGATGGGACTTTCCCTAGCTTGAAGGCGCTGGAGGGGAAATTCAGCCTGCCCCCTTGAAACGCCTTCAGGTACCTCCAAACCCGTGACTTTCTCAAAAAACAGGGGAGGACATTTCCGTCGCTGCCCCCTCGCAGGATATAGGACAGGGTGGTGTCTGGCATCTGGGTAGGGGAGGGGAAGGTGTCGGACATCTACCAAGAGCTGCAGGAGGCGGAGGAAGCCTCAGTGGAGGAGTTGAGGGGCAAGTGGGAGGAGGAGCTGGGCGGGGAGCTGGATGAGGGCCTGTGGGCCGATGCCCTGGGCAGGGTAAATTCGTCCTCATCATGTGCCAGGCTCAGCTTAATTCAGTTTAAGGTGGTACATCGGGCACACATGACGACGGTGAGAATGAGCAAGTTCTTTGGGGTTGAGGACAGCTGTGCGAGATGCTCAGGGAGCCCATCGAACCATGTCCATATGGTCTGGGCATGCCCGGCGCTTAAAGAATTCTGGCAGGGCTTTGTGAGGGCTATGTCTAGGATCTTGGACACGCGGATGAAGCCGAGTCCAGAGATAGCGATCTTTGGGGTGTCGGAGGATCCGGGAGTGCAGGAAGCGAAAGAGGCCGAGGTTTTGGCCTTTGCCTCCCTGGTAGCCCGGGGACGGATCTTGTTAATGTGGAGGGTCTCGCAACCCCCGAGTGTGGAGACTTGGGTTAGCGACATGGCTGGGTTCCTCAGCCTGGAGCGAATAAAGTTTGCCTTGAAAGGGTCCTTGCTGGGGTTCTCTCGGCGGTGGCAACCGTTCCTTGACTTTCTAGGAGAGCATTAAAATGTTAGCAGCAGCAGCAGTCCGGGGGGGGGGGGGTTTAGGTGGGGAACTATTACTTTAATGTATATTCTCTTTTTGTATAGTGATAACAGCCACCTGGTTTTGTTAAATATTCTTCTTTTACTTTTCCGTTATTGGTTATGTAAAAATTCTGTTTCAAAAAAGCTTTAATAAATGACGCCTGTATGGAGGCCCCAGACTGATGCAGAGAACCGTTACAACAACGCCCATACAGCCAACCAGGAGTGTCGTTGGGCGGTGCACCAACGTCCTAAAGTTGCGGTTCCGAAGTCTCGTCCGCTCTGGTGGGCCCCTCTAATATAGCCCCAGGAGGGTCTCCCACATGGTGCTGGCCTACTGTGCCCTGCGCTGCAGACGGTAACATGCTGGAGGGGCGAGGAAGAGGAACGGCAGGCCTCATCGGACGAGGAGGATGCCCAGGATGGGCAGGGCTTGGGGCCCGGGCAGGCACAACGTGTGCGCCAGGGCCGCCGCGCAGGCGAGAACCTCATAACCTCCAGGTTCGCCGATTAGGAGGCCTGGCCACAGGCAGCCCAGCCTCCCTGTCCGAACTCCCCACCCCCACAACCGCTCCCCGCCCACCAGCCATAGCCATCCACCCTGTCCCCCTTTCCTGGATTACATCTCTCCCCGTCCCAGCACTTGCAGCCCCCTCCCCCGCCCACTTCGAGCTTCCCACCAGCTTCAGGAGAGGGTGTTGGCCCTGGACCGGCAGCATCAGCGGGTCTGATCCATGGGATGGAGAATGCTGACGGCCCGCAGTGCGATGAGCTCTGGTGCTCCCGCATCGTCTGACAATGTCTGACTCCTGCCTGCGGTGTCACATTCCATGTCCACCTCGGTGACCCCTGCATGCGTGCTGGCCTACCCATCACATTGGCCCACAACCCATCCAGGGTGGGGGGGGATGGGGTTTGGGGTTGGTCGGGGGGAGGGGGGGGGGGGCGTTGGTTGGGTACCGGGGCGGTGAGCAACGATGGTTTACTCACTGGGTAGACTGTACCACATGGCACCCCCACATCTCTGGCCGGCTGCGAGGGCGGCAGGGAGGGAATGTCGGTGGGACTGTCCTGCGGGCCCGTCCCAGTGCCTTCCTCCAACACCCTCTCCACCCCCCAACCCGGTACACCCTCTGCACCCAGCCCAGCCCATACCCGCCAGATTGTGGGCCAAGGTAGTTCGGAACGTCGGTGACCAGGTGTTTATTTGTGACAGTGCTATGTACAGCAATTGTGCCCTGGCCCCTAAAGCTAGCCTGTGTGCTGCACCCGTGCCAACTTAACTGGTGTTGAACTTTCTAATCTTACATATCCTTATGCTCCTTCTAGGTGGTTCTCCAGATGGGACATCAGATGTGGAGGCGGCCTGTTGTGTATCCACCCTGTGACCTGGCTCCTCTTTGGCGACTGTCCTCTGGAGCGTCAAGGCCTGGATGGGCCTGGCCAACCCCCCGGGTGTCACAGGTGATGAAGTACCACCGTGTTTTGCCCGCTGTCCTTCAGATGCGCCAATTACAGACGGGGAGGATTCAGTAGCGCTATGGTGTTCCAGCACCTCCCCTGCGGGAGTCACCAGCACGGGCCCCATCACCTCCTCCTCCCTCAGAGTGCCCGATGGCCACTGGGCTACTCCTTGGGATGGAGGTGCGGCCCGTGTGAGCTCCGGGGGCTCCGCCATCACCTGGTGCTGCCTTTCCAGGATGCCCGCTCTCGTCTCGGCCAGGGTCTCAAGCCAATGGGCACAGACACTGGACCGTGCCCCTCAGGGACTGTGCCTCAGCCAGCACCCAGGCCATGCACTCATTGCCCGCTGTCGGTCTGGAGCGCGCATTAATGTCCATGTGGCCCTGGTACACGGCTGCCTGTGGCAGGCTGCCCTGTCCTGTGCCTCAGGCACCACCCACACAGTGTGCCCCAGATCTTGGACCTCCTGACCCATGGCTGTGACGCTTGTACCCAAGACTTCCACCGCAGACGCCACCCGTTCGGTGTTGGCCTGGGTAGTATGCATTGTCGTCTACGTCTCCTGCTCCTGCAGGCGGCTGAACCCCTCCAGTTGGGCCTGCAAGCGCTGGATGGTTGCTGACGACCCCTCTTGCATTCCCCAGCGTGTCTGCATCTCCAGCATTGATGGGACCGCCCTTCCCAGAAACCCGAGACCCGTCTGCACGTCAGCTGGTCCCCGGGGTTGGGCCGCCCTCTGACGTCCGCCCCCTCAGGGGTTCCTACTACCTCCACCTGATGTACCACAGCATGTGTACTGTGTGCACCAGAGAGTGCCCCAGGAGCCTCGAAACTATAATGAGCCACTGAGGTGAGAGTCTCTGGGGTGGAGGAGAGTGTCAATGTCGCCCCCGGACTGGGGTGTTGCCGGGTTGTGGCTGGGGGCGAGGGATCCTGGACCGCCCTGCCTCATCGGAAGGTGATCCTGCAAGACGAAAGACAAGACGCATGCTGAGACCGGGGGGATGTGTGGTGTGGGGGTGAGGGTTGACTCACTTTTCGTGGGGACATTGCATTTCATTGGGGGCTCACTTGGTTCTCCCGTGCCGGCCTCCTCCTGGGCGACGACGCACTCTCCAATCCCACCGACCAGATCCATCACCCTCTGCTCCACGCCGGTGAGAGCCCGCGGGTCCGGCTGGTTCTCTCCATTGCTCTCCCACTGTTGGGGAGGGACAGATAATGCCGTGCGAGACACTCGGGCGGGTTCAAAGAACAAAGAACAAAGAAATGTACAGCACAGGAACAGGCCCTTCGGCCCTCCAAGCCCGTGCCGACCATACTGCCCGACTAAACTACAATCTTCTACACTTCCTGGGTCCGTATCCTTCTATTCCCATCCTATTCATATATTTGTCAAGATGCCCCTTAAATGTCCCTATCGTCCCTGCCTCCACTACCTCCTCCGGTAGTGAGTTCCAGGCACCCACTACCCTCTGCGTAAAAAACTTGCCTCGTACATCTACTCTAAACTTTGCCCCTCTCACCTTAAACCTATGCCCCCTAGTAATTGACCCCTCTACCCTGGGGAAAAGCCTCTGACTATCCACTCTGTCTATGCCCCTCATAATTTTGTATACCTCTATCAGGTCGCCCCTCAACCTCCTTCGTTCCAGTGAGAACAAACCGAGTTTATTCAATCGCTCCTCATAGCTTATGCCCTCCATACCAGGCAACATTCTGGTAAATCTCTTCTGCACCCTCTCTAAAGCCTCCACATCCTTCTGGTAGTGTGGCGACCAGAATTGAACACTATACTCCAAGTGTGGCCTAACTAAGGTTCTATACAGCTGCAACATGACTTGCCAATTCTTATACTCAATGCCCCGGCCAATGAAGGCAAGCATGCCGTATGCCTTCTTGACTACCTTCTCCACCTGTGTAGCCCCTTTCAGTGATCTGTGGACCTGTACTCCTAGATCTCTTTGACTTTCAATACTCTTGAGGGTTCTACCATTCACTGTATATTCCCTACCTGCATTAGCCCTTCCAAAATGCATTACCTCACATTTGTCCAGGTTAAACTCCATCTGCCATCTCTCCGCCCAAGTCTCCAGACAATCTAAATCCTGCTGTATCCAAAGTTCAGGGTAGGGGGGTCCGCAGTTATTGGCCTGTGTGTACAGGGCACCCGGCCGTAGCGGGCGGTTTAGATGTTGGTGTAAGGAACGGGGTGGAGTGCGAGGGTGTGGGTTTCGATTGCCCTCTGAGGATGTACGGGGTGGGGGGGGGCGGGCTTGTGTGGATGAGGGATAGGGGTGATGCCAAGGGCGCAGAGTTGGTGACTTACCCTGGCTGGCAGGGGGCTGTCCATCCTCACACAGCACTGCCTGCTCGTCCGCCTGGTGGAGGCCTCGTGGGTGTGGGGGGTGGGGGGGGGGGACGGGGGGAGGGGGACGAGAGTGGTGCCAGGGGAACAGAGCTGGCGACCCACCCGGGCTGCTCTGAGGAGATCATACAGCTTCTTCCGGCACTGTTGACCAGTCCTCACGGTGGGTCCCACGGTACCCACTGCCCCTACCACCTCTGCCCAGGCCCGCTTGACGTCGGCGGGTGGCAGCCTCCTTCGCACCTCAGGGAACAAGGTGTTCTGCCTCTCCTCCGCCGTCTCGACTTCGAACCTCGGTCCACTCTTCGTGGAGCCACCTTCGTGGCTGGAGTGTGTGGGGGAGTGGAGTGCCTTCTCCAGCTCCATCTTGCCAGGCTCTCGAATGCCAGCGAATCCGGCATCAGAATCATTTGGAATTGCGCTAGTTCCACGCGGTGAAAGTGCCGGCCCATTAGCATGTCCTGAATGGCTCCAGCACAGGCGCCCCCATCGGGACCGGGGAACGCTCCCAATTTAGATTCGGTATCAACACTTAGGGCGGGATCGTCCGCTTCACCAGCAGCGCACTCACGCCCGCGGATTTCCCGACGGCATGGGGCGGCTGATGTGTTGGTTGTTCTGGATCACAAACTGGTCACCAACACTGGAAGTGGTGCAACTCTATTTTATTATAAGGTTAACTATATTAACATACTTGAACTGTGGGTAAATGCAATACCAGCTTTAACTGTTGACCCTTGCCTAGTCCTAACCAGGTGATGCACTCAGCACATGGTGAATGTCTGTGATGCAGGCTGTGAGCTCTGTGCTCCGAGCTGGCTGCTACTAGAATGAGCGGGAACTCTCCTGTCCCCTGTCTTTATAGTGCGTGTGCTCTCACTGGTGATTGGCTGCGGTGTTGTGTATGCTGATTGGTCCCACTGCATGTCCATCAGTGTGTGCCTGCACCGTGATATACTGGTGTATATTATGACAGCGGCCACAATGGGAAACCCCGTTGGCCGGTTGGCGGGACGGAGAATCCTGCCCTTTGTCTCTCAAACGGAGAATCCACCCCCATTTCTTTCAAAACCATATTTTCAAATAAAGAAGGACACAGTATTATTCGGACACTGGGATAATTTTTAATACAAGGTCACAAATTCTCCTTGAGCTGCCAATAAGCTGGACTTTTCTAAGACATCATCTGACCAGTTTTCGGGGAAACGAGTTGTGTGTTTAGAACAGCAGCGGGGCAGACAGCTGGTAAAGGCGAATGATTTACCGAAAATCACATGGCAGAGGCATGCTGACAAGCTTGAAGTTTTGAACCTGTTGTTTGCGAAATCGGTGTGCTTCGGGGAATAAGCTCAGGAGGAAGGTCGGGAAAACCCGCTCTGCCCCTGTGTAGCCTGACATTCCGTGTATGTTTATCAACCTGCTGCCAGAGAATCCTCATCTGACTTTAATGTGTTTCCATTTGGAACATTTTGCGACGGTGAGCTGAGAAGGATTGATCCAGCTCTATATTCCCCTCCACACCAAAGCTCCGTTAGTGAGAACCTCCAGACGTCTAATGGGAGCAGCATTCACGAATTGCCAGCCCTGCAGGGGCTGACCCGGAGTAAACCTCGGCCCCCCGCACTTCCGGGTCAGAGGCCGCACATGCGCACGGCAGTGGCCTCCAGCGGCCGTGCTGTCCTTCATGACGGACACGGACCGCGGAGGTGGACCCGTAAAATAGAGCCCTCGGCCGGCCGTGCGCCCGATCTTCAAACCCCGCACAGTCATTCCCCGACTGAGTCCGCAGCTTCCACCCGAGTATCCCGACCGGCTGGACCAGGTCAGTTCCACGCCGTCGGGAACTCGGCCGGTCTGGGGTGGAGGATGTCGTGGCGCGCCTCTGGCAATAGCCCCCCGCGGCGTGGCGTACTCCCCGGTGACGGCGCTTTTTGGTGCCCGGAGAATCGGTGAACAGGCGCCGGTTCCGATTTCAGCGTTGATGCACGATCAATTACAATTAAAGACGAGGTAGTAACATAACTGAAGGCTTTAATAGACTAGAACTGTTCCCCAGCAGCTTCGGTACAGAATGAGGGCTGCTGGGACGGCACCGGTTCTTATACCCCGCCTGTCAGGGCGGAGCTGCATACCAAACAGCCAACGGTAAACTCCTAGGTTTAACCAATGGTCTTCAGCCTCTCGGGTACTGCAATACCTGATAATACCACAAGTGTCAAACTGGATTCTCTGCCCTGGCGCCGGCTGCAATTTCGGTGTCGGTGTGCCCAGAATCCAGCCCCACTCCCCCAACCTGTCCCTCAACACCCCCTTAATCTCGCCTCAACCCCCACAACATCCCCCCAGTGGCCAACAACTCTCCTCCAACGCCCTAACATCGTCTCCAACCTCCCCTCAACTCAGCTCAAAACTTCAACACCCCCCGCCTGCCCCAACACCTTTCCAACATTCCCCAACCCGCCCAACATCCCCCAAATACCCCCTCTAACCTCCAACCTACCCCCCTCCAAACTGCCACTGAATGAACCTGTAACCTCAGCCAACACCTCCCCAAACTGCCCCCAAACCCTCGTAAGCTCCCCCAACACCTCCCCAAACTGACCCAACACCCCGTAACCACGCCCAACAACCCCCAAACTGACCCAACCCCCACCCGTAACATCCCCCAACACCCCCCTAACTGACCCAACCTCCACCCGTAACCTCCCCCAACAATTCCCCAAACTGACCCAACCCCCCGTTAACCTCCCCCAACACCTCCCCAAACTGACCCAACCCCCCACCGCAACCTCCCCCAACACCTCCCCAAACTGACCCAAACCCCCACCGCAACCTCCCCCAACACTTCCCCAAACTGACCCAACCCCCCCCGTAACCTCCCCGTAACCTCCCCAAACTGACCCAACCCCCCGTAACCTCCTCCAACACCTCTCCAAACTGACCCAATCCCCCCATAACCTCCCCCAACACACCCCAAACTGACCCAACCCCCCCGTAACCTCCCCCAACACCTCCCCAAACTGACCCAACACCCCCCGTAACCTCGTCCAACACGTCCCCAAACTGACCAAACCCCCCGTACCTCACCCAACACCTCCCCAAACTGACCCAACACCCCCGTAACCTCCCCAACACCTCCCCAAACTGACCCGACACCCCCGTAACCTCCCCCAACAACTCCCCAAACTGACCAAACCCCCCGTAACCTCCCCCAACACACCCCAAACTGACCCAACCCCCCCGTACCCTCCCGCAACACCTCCCCAAACTGACCCAAACACCCCGTAACCTCCCCCAACACACCCCAAACTGACCCAACTCCCCCGTAACCTCCCCCAACACCTCCACAAACTGACCCAACACCCCCGTAACCTCCCCAACACGTCCCCAAACTGACCCAATCCCCCCGTAACCTCCCCCAACGCCTCCCCAAACAGACACAACACCCCGTAACCTCCTCCAACACCTCCCCAAACTGACGCAACCCCCTCGTAACCTCCTCCAACACCTCTCCAAACTGACTCAACCCGCCCCGTAACCTCCCCCAACACCTCCCCAAACAGACACAACACCACCCGTAACCTCCCCCAACAGCCCCCCAAACTGACCCAACACCCCCATAACCTTCCCCAACATCTCCCCAAATTGACACAAGACCCCATAACCTCCCCAACACCTCCTCAAACTGACCCAACGCCCCCGTAACCTCCCCCAACACCTTCCCAAACTGACCCAACACCAAATAACCTCCCCAACACCTCCCCAAACTGGCGGAACCCCCCGTAACTTCCCCCAACACCCCCCAAACTGACCCAAGCCCCCCCCGGTAACCTCCCACAACACCTACCCAAACTGACCCAACCCCCCGGTAAACTCCCCCAACACCTCCCCAAACTGACCCAACACCCCGTAACCTCCCCCCAACACCTCCCCAAACTGATCCAACCCCCCCGGTAACCTCCCCAAACTGACCCAACACCCCGTAACCTACCCCAATACACCCCAAACTGACCCAAAACCCCCGTAACCTCCCCAAACAACTCCCCAAACTGACCCAACACCCCCGTAACCTCCCCCAACAACTCCCCAAACAGACCCAACGCCCCCGTAAACTCCCACAACACCTCCCCAAACTGACCCAACCCCCCGTAACTTCACCCAACACCTCCCCAAACTGACCCAACACCCCCGTAACCTCCCAAACACCTCCCCAAACTGACCCGACATCCCCGTAACCTCCCCCAACACCTCCCCAAACTGACCCAACCCCCCGTAACCGCTCCCAACACCTCCTCAAACTGACCCAACCCCCCCGTAACCTCCCCAACACCTCCCCAAACTGACCCAACCCCCCCGT
Source organism: Scyliorhinus torazame (assembly GCF_047496885.1). Classification (NCBI taxonomy): domain Eukaryota; kingdom Metazoa; phylum Chordata; class Chondrichthyes; order Carcharhiniformes; family Scyliorhinidae; genus Scyliorhinus; species Scyliorhinus torazame. The sequence continues at coordinate 22,013,340 of NC_092708.1, forward strand.
AACCTCCCCCAGCACCTCCCCATACTGACCCAACACCCCAGTAACCTCCTCCAACACCTCCCCAAACTGACCTAATCCCCCCGTAACCTCCCCCAACACCACCCCAAACAGACCCAACGCCCCCGTAACCTCCCCCAACACCTCCCCAAACTGACCCAATTCCCACCGGTAACCCACCCCAACACCTCCCCAAACTGACCCAACACCCCGTAAGCCCCCCCAACACCTCCCCAAACTGACCCAACCCCCCCGGTAACCTCCCCCAACACCTCCCCAAACTGACCCAACACCCCGTAACCTCCCCAATAACCCCCAAACTGACCCAACACCCCCGTAACCTCCCCCAACACCTCCCCAAACAGACACAACACCACCCGTAACCTCCCCCAACAGCCCCCCAAACTGACCCAACACCCCCATAACCTTCCCCAACATCTCCCCAAATTGACACAAGACCCCATAACCTCCCCAACACCTCCCCAAACTGACCCAACGCCCCCGTAACCTCCCCCAACACCTTCCCAAACTGACCCAACACCCCCCGTAACCTCCGCCAACACCTCCCCAAACTGAACCAACACCCCCGTAACCTCCCCCAACACCTCCCCAAACTGACCCAACACCAAATAACCTCCCCCAACACCTCCCCAAACTGGCGGAACCCCCCGTAACTTCCCCCAACACCCCCCAAACTGACCCAAGCCCCCCCCGGTAACCTCCCACAACACCTTGCCAAACTGACCCAACCCCCCGGTAAACTCCCCCAACACCTCCCCAAACTGACCCAACACCCCGTAACCTCCCCCCAACACCTCCCCAAACTGATCCAACCCCCCCGGTAACCTCCCCAAACTGACCCAACACCCCGTAACCTACCCCAATACACCCCAAACTGACCCAAAACCCCCGTAACCTCCCCCAACAACTCCCCAAACTGACCCAACACCCCCGTAACCTCCCCCAACAACTCCCCAAACAGACCCAACGCCCCCGTAAACTCCCACAACACCTCCCCAAACTGACCCAACCCCCCGTAACTTCACCCAACACCTCCCCAAACTGACCCAACACCCCCGTAACCTCCCAAACACCTCCCCAAACTGACCCAACGCCCCCGTAACCTACCCCAACACCTCCCCAAACTGACCCAACCCCCCACCGTAACCTCCCCCAACACCTCCCCAAACTGACCCAACCCGCCCCCTGTAACCTCCCCCAACACCTCCCAAAACTGACCCAACACCCCCGTAACCTCCCCCAACATCGCCGCAAACTGACCCAACATCTCGTAACCTCCCCCAAATCCTCCCCAAACTGACGGAACCCCTGTAACCTCCCCCAACACCCCCCAAACTGACCCAACCCCCCCCCGTAACCTCCCACAACACCCCGCCAAACTGACCCAACACCCCCGTAACCTCCCCCAACACCGCCGCAAACTGACCCAACATCTCGTAACCTCCCCCAAAACCTCCCCAAACTGACCCAACCCCCCTTAACCTCCCCCAACACCTCCCCAAACTGACCAAACCCCCGTAACCTCCGCCAACACCTCCACAAACTCACCCAATACCCCCGTAACCTCCCCCAACACCTCCCCAAACTGATCCAACCCCCCCGGTAACCTCCCCAAAATGACCAAACACCCCGTAACCTACCCCAATAGCCCCCAAACTGACCCAACACCCCCGTAACCTCCCCCAACAACTCCCCAAACAGACCCAACGCCCCTGTAAACTCCCACAACACCTCCCCAAACTGACCCAACCCCCCGTAACCTCACCCAACACCTCCCCAAACTGACCCAACACCACTGTAACCTCCCCAACACCTTCCCAAACTGACCCGACATCCCCGTAACCTCCCCAACACCTCCCCAAACTGACCCAACCTCCCGTAACCTCCCCCAACACCTCCTCAAACTGACCCAACCTCCCCGTAACCTCCCCCAACCCCTCCCCAAACTGACCCAATTCCCACCGGTAACCCCCCCCACACCTCCCCAAACTGACCCAAAACCCCGTAACCTCCCCCAACACCTCCCCAAACTGACCCAACACCCCCGGTAACCTACCCCAATACCCCCCAAACTGACCCAACACCCCCGTAACCTCCCCCAACAACTCCCCAAACAGACCCAACGCCCCTGTAAACTCCCACAACACCTCCCCAAACTGACCCAACCCCCCGTAACCTCACCCAACACCTCCCCAAACTGACCCAACACCACTGTAACCTTCCCAACACCTTCCCAAACTGACCCGACATCCCCGTAACCTCCCCAACATCTCCCCAAACTGACCCAACCCCCCGTAACCTCCCCCAACACCTCCTCAAACTGACCCAACCCCCCCGTAACCTCCCCCAACCCCTCCCCAAACTGACCCAATTCCCACCGGTAACCCCCCCCCACACCTCCCCAAACTGACCCAAAACCCCGTAACCTCCCCCAACACCTCCCCAAACTGACCCAACACCCCCGGTAACCTCCCCCAACACCTCCCCAAACTGACCCAACACCCCGTAACCTCCCCAATACCCCCCAAACTGACCCAACACGCCCATAACCTCCCCCAACACCTCTCCAAACGGACCCAACACCCCCCGTAACATCCCCCAACAGCCCCCCAAACTGACCCAACACCCCCATAACCTCCCCCAACATCTCCCCAAATTGACACAACACACCATAACCTCCCCAACACCTCCCCATACTGACCAAATCCCCCCATAACCTCCCCCAACGCCTCCCCAAACAGACACAACACCCCGTAACCTCCTCCAACACCTCCCCAAACTGACCCAACCACCCCGTAACCTCGTCCAATACAACTCCAAACTGACCAAACCCGCCCCTAACCTCCCCCAACACCTCCCCAAACTGACCCAACACCCCCGGTAACCTCCCCCAACATCTCCCCAAACAGACCCAACCCCCCACCGTAACCTCCGCCAACACTTCCCCAAACTGACCCAACACCCCCGTAACCACCCCAAACTGACCCAAACCCCCCATAACCTCCTCCAACACCTCCCCAAACTGACCCGACTCTCCCGTAACCTCCCCCAACACCTCCCCAAACTGACCCAACCCCCCGTAACCTCCCCCAACACACCCCAAACTGACCCAACCCCCCGTAACCTCCCCAACACCTCCCCAAACTGACCCAATCCCCCTGTAACCTCCCCCAACACACCCCAAACTGACCCGACTCCCCCGTAACCTCCCCCAACACCTCCCCAAACTGACCCAACCACCCCGTAACCTCCCCAACACCTCCCCAAACTGACTCAATCCCCCCGGAACCTCCCCCAACACACCCCAAACTGACCCGACTCCCCCGTAACCTCCCCCAACACCTCCCCAAACTGACCCAACACCCCGTAACCTCCTCCAACACCTCCCCAAACTGACCCAACCCCCCGTAACCTCCCCCAACACCTCCCCAAACTGACCCAACCCCCCCGTAACCTCCCCAACACCTCCCCAAACTGACCCAGCCCCCCCACCGTAACCTCCCCCAACACCTCCCCAAACTGACCCAACCCCCCGTAACCTCCCCAACACCTCCCCAAACTGACCCAACACCCCGTAACCTCCCCCAACACCTCCCCAAACTGACCCAACCCCCCACCGTAACCTCCCCAAATACCCCCCAAACTGACCCAATTCCCCCGTAACCTCCCTCAACGCCTCCCCAAACTGACCCAACACCCCCGTAACCTCCTCCAACACCTCCCCAAACTGACCCAACACCCCCGTAACCTCCCCAAACACCTCCCCAAACTGACCCAATTCCCCCGTAACCTCCCCCAACGCCTCCCCAAACTGACCCAACACCCCCGTAACCTCCCCAAACACCTCCCCAAACTGACCCAACCCCCCGGTAACCTCCCCAAACACCTCCCCAAACTGACCCAATTCCCACCGGTAACCTCCCCCAACACCTCCCCAAACTGACCCAACCCCCGGTAAACTCCCCCAACAACCCCCCCAAACTGACACAACCCCCCCGTAACCTCCCCAAACACCTCCCCAAACTGACCCAACCCCCCGGTAACCTCCCCAAACACCTCCCCAAACTGACCCAACACCCCCCGTAACCTCCACCAACAGCCCCCCAAACTGATCCAACACCCCCATAACCCCCCCCAACACCTCCCCAAACTGACCCAATCCCCCCGTAACCTCCCCCAACACACCCCAAACTGACCCAACTCCCCCGTAACCTCCTCCAACACCTCCCCAAACTGACCCAACACCCCCGTAACCTCCCCAACACATCCCCATACTGACCCAATCCCCCCGTAACCTCCCCCAACACCTCCCCAAACAGACACAACATCCCGTAACCTCCTCCAACACCTCCCCAAACTGACCCAACACCCCCGTAACCTCCTCCAACACCTCTCCAAACTGACCAAAACCGCCCCGTAACCTCCCCCAACACCTCCCCAAACTGACCCAACACCCCCGGTAACTTCCCCCAACATCTCCCCAAACTGACCCAACCCCCCACCGTAACCTCCCCCAACACTTCCCCAAACTGACCCAACACCCCCGTAACCTCCCCAAACTGACCCAACCCCCCCGTAACCTCCTCCAACACCTCCCCAAACTGACCCAACACCCCCGTAACCTCCCCCAACATCTCCCCAAACTGACCCGACTCTCCCGTAACCTCCCCCAACACCTCCCCAAACTGACCCAACCCCCCGTAACCTCCCCCAACACACCCCAAACTGACCCAACCCCCCGTAACCTCCCCAACACCTCCCCAAACTGACCCAATCCCCCCGTAACCTCCCCCAACACACCCCAAACTGACCCGACTCCCCCGTAACCTCCCCCAACACCTCCCCAAACTGACCCAACCACCCCGTAACCTCCCCAACACCTCCCCAAACTGAATCAATCCCCTCGTAACCTCCCCCAGCACACCCCAAACTGACCCGACTCCCCCGTAACCGCTCCCAACACCTCCCCAAACTGACGGAACCCCCATAACCTCCCCCAACATCCCCCAAACTGACCCAAATCCCCCCGTAACCTCCCACAAAACCCCGCCAAACTGACCCAACACACCCCGTAACCTCCCCCAACACCTCCCCAAACTGACCCAACCCCCCGTAACCTCCCCAAACTGACCCAACCCCCCGTAACCTCCCCCAACACCTCCCCAAACTGACCCAACACCCCCGTGACCACCCCCAACACCTCCCCAAACTGACCCAACACCCCGTAACCTCCCCAATAACCCCCAAACTGACCCAACACCCCCGTAACCTCCCCCAACACCTCCCCAAACAGACACAACACCACCCGTAACCTCCCCCAACAGCCCCCCAAACTGACCCAACACCCCCATAACCTTCCCCAACATCTCCCCAAATTGACACAAGACCCCATAACCTCCCCAACACCTCCCCAAACTGACCCAACGCCCCCGTAACCTCCCCCAACACCTTCCCAAACTGACCCAACACCCCCCGTAACCTCCGCCAACACCTCCCCAAACTGAACCAACACCCCCGTAATCTCCCCCAACACCTCCCCAAACTGACCCAACACCAAATAACCTCCCCCAACACCTCCCCAAACTGGCGGAACCCCCCGTAACTTCCCCCAACACCCCCCAAACTGACCCAAGCCCCCCCCGGTAACCTCCCACAACACCTACCCAAACTGACCCAACACCCCCATAACCTTCCCCAACATCTCCCCAAACTGACCCAAAACCCCCGTAACCTCCCCCAACAACTCCCCAAACTGACCCAACACCCCCGTAACCTCCCCCAACAACTCCCCAAACAGACCCAACGCCCCCGTAAACTCCCACAACACCTCCCCAAACTGACCCAACCCCCCGTAACTTCACCCAACACCTCCCCAAACTGACCCAACACCCCCGTAACCTCCCAAACACCTCCCCAAACTGACCCAACGCCCCCGTAACCTACCCCAACACCTCCCCAAACTGACCCAACCCCCCACCGTAACCTCCCCCAACACCTCCCCAAACTGACCCAACCCGCCCCCTGTAACCTCCCCCAACACCTCCCAAAACTGACCCAACACCCCCGTAACCTCCCCCAACATCGCCGCAAACTGACCCAACATCTCGTAACCTCCCCCAAATCCTCCCCAAACTGACGGAACCCCCGTAACCTCCCCCAACACCCCCCAAACTGACCCAACCCCCCCCCCGTAACCTCCCACAACACCCCGCCAAACTGACCCAACACCCCCGTAACCTCCCCCAACACCGCCGCAAACTGACCCAACATCTCGTAACCTCCCCCAAAACCTCCCCAAACTGACCCAACCCCCCTTAACCTCCCCAACACCTCCCCAAACTGACCCAACCCCCGTAACCTCCGCCAACACCTCCACAAACTCACCCAATACCCCCGTAACCTCCCCCAACACCTCCCCAAACTGATCCAACCCCCCCGGTAACCTCCCCAAAATGGCCAAACACCCCGTAACCTACCCCAATACCCCCCAAACTGACCCAACACCCCCGTAACCTCCCCCAACAACTCCCCAAACAGACCCAACGCCCCTGTAAACTCCCACAACACCTCCCCAAACTGACCCAACCCCCCGTAACCTCACGCAACACCTCCCCAAACTGACCCAACACCACTGTAACCTCCCCACACCTTCCCAAACTGACCCGACATCCCCGTAACCTCCCCAACACCTCCCCAAACTGACCCAACCCCCCGTAACCTCCCCCAACAACTCCCCAAACAGACCCAACGCCCCTGTAAACTCCCACAACACCTCCCCAAACTGACCCAACCCCCCGTAACCTCACGCAACACCTCCCCAAACTGATCCAACACCACTGTAACCTCCCCAACACCTTCCCAAACTGACCCGACATCCCCGTAACCTCCCCAACACCTCCCCAAACTGACCCAACCCCCCGTAACCTCCCCCAACACCTCCTCAAACTGACCCAACCTCCCCGTAACCTCCCCCAACCCCTCCCCAAACTGACCCAATTCCCACCGGTAACCCCCCCCACACCTCCCCAAACTGACCCAAAACCCCGTAACCTCCCCCAACACCTCCCCAAACTGACCCAACACCCCCGGTAACCTACCCCAATACCCCCCAAACTGACCCAACACCCCCGTAACCTCCCCCAACAACTCCCCAAACAGACCCAACGCCCCTGTAAACTCCCACAACACCTCCCCAAACTGACCCATCCCCCCGTAACCTCACCCAACACCTCCCCAAACTGACCCAACACCACTGTAACCTCCCCAACACCTTCCCAAACTGACCCGACATCCCCGTAACCTCCCCAACACCTCCCCAAACTGACCCAACCCCCCGTAACCTCCCCCATCACCTCCTCAAACTGACCCAACACCCCCGTAACCTCCCCCAACCCCTCCCCAAACTGACCCAATTCCCACCGGTAACCCCCCCCCACACCTCCCTAAACTGACCCAAAACCCCGTAACCTCCCCCAACACCTCCCCAAACTGACCCAACACCCCCGGTAACCTCCCCCAACACCTCCCCAAACTGACCCAACACCCCGTAACCTCCCCAATACCCCCCAAACTGACCCAACACGCCCATAACCTCCCCCAACACCTCTCCAAACGGACCCAACACCCCCCGTAACATCCCCCAACAGCCCCCCAAACTGACCCAACACCCCCATAACCTCCCCCAACATCTCCCCAAATTGACACAACACACCATAACCTCCCCAACACCTCCCCATACTGACCAAATCCCCCCATAACCTCCCCCAACGCCTCCCCAAACAGACACAACACCCCGTAACCTCCTCCAACACCTCCCCAAACTGACCCAACCACCCCGTAATCTCGTCCAATACAACTCCAAACTGACCAAACCCGCCCCGTAACCTCCCCCAACACCTCCCCAAACTGACCCAACACCCCCGGTAACCTCCCCCAACATCTCCCCAAACTGACCCAACCCCCCACCGTAACCTCCGCCAACACTTCCCCAAACTGAACCAACACCCCCGTAACCACCCCAAACTGACCCAAACCCCCCATAACCTCCTCCAACACCTCCCCAAACTGACCCAACACCCCCTTAACCTCCCCCAACATCTCCCCAAACTGACCCGACTCTCCCGTAACCTCCCCCAACACCTCCCCAAACTGACCCAACCCCCCGTAACCTCCCCCAACACACCCCAAACTGACCCAACCCCCCGTAACCTCCCCAACACCTCCCCAAACTGACCCAATCCCCCCGTAACCTCCCCCAACACACCTCAAACTGACCCAACCACCCCGTAACCTCCCCAACACCTCCCCAAACTGACTCAATCCCCCCGGAACCTCCCCCAACACACCCCAAACTGACCCGACTCCCCCGTAACCTCCCCCAACACCTCCCCAAACTGACCCAACACCCCGTAACCTCCTCCAACACCTCCCCAAACTGACCCAAACCCCGTAACCTCCCCCAACACCTCCCCAAACTGAGCCAACCCCCCCGTAACCTCCCCAACACCTCCCCAAACTGACCCAACCCCCCACCGTAACCTCCCCCAACACCTCCCCAAACTGACCCAACCCCCCGTAACCTCCCCAACACCTCCCCAAACTGACCCAACACCCCGTAACCTCCCCCAACACATCCCCAAACTGACCCAACCCCCCACCGTAACCTCCCCTAATACACCCCAAACTGACCCAATTCCCCCGTAACCTCCCTCAACGCCTCCCCAAACTGACCCAACACCCCCGTAACCTCCTCCAACACCTCCCCAAACTGACCCAACACCCCCGTAACCTCCCCAAACACCTCCCCAAACTGACCCAATTCTCCCGTAACCTCCCCCAACGCCTCCCCAAACTGACCCAACACCCCCGTAACCTCCCCAAACACCTCCCCAAACTGACCCAATTCCCCCGTAACCTCCCCCAACGCCTCCCCAAACTGACCCAACACCCCCGTAACCTCCCCAAACACCTCCCCAAACTGACCCAACCCCCACGTAACCTCCCCAAACACCTCCCCAAACTGACCCAATTCCCCCCGGTAACCTCCCCCAACACCTCCCCAAACTGACCCAACCCCCGGTAAACTCCCCCAACAACCCCCCCAAACTGACACAACCCCCCCGGTAACCTCCCCCAACATCTCCCCTAACTGACCCAACACCCCGTAACCGCCCCAATACCCCCCAAACTGACCCAACACCACCGTAACCTCCCCCAACACCTCCCCAAACAGACCCAACACCCCCCGTAACCTCCACCAACAGCCCCCCAAACTGATCCAACACCCCCATAACCCCCCCCAACACCTCCCCAAACTGACCCAATCCCCCCGTAACCTCCCCCAACACACCCCAAACTGACCCAACTCCCCCGTAACCTCCTCCAACACCTCCCCAAACTGACCCAACACCCCCGTAACCTCCCCAACACCTCCCCATACTGACCCAATCCCCCCGTAACCTCCCCCAACATCTCCCCAAACAGACACAACATCCCGTAACCTCCTCCAACACCTCCCCAAACTGACCCAACACCCCCGTAACCTCCTCCAACACCTCTCCAAACTGACCAAAACCGCCCCGTAACCTCCCCCAACACCTCCCCAAACTGACCCAACACCCCCGGTAACCTCCCCCAACATCTCCCCAAACTGACCCAACCCCCCACCGTAACCTCCCCCAACACTTCCCCAAACTGACCCAACACCCCCGTAACCTCCCCAAACTGACCCAACCCCCCCGTAACCTCCCCAACACCTCCCCAAACTGACCCAATCCCCCCGTAACCTCCCCCAACACACCCCAAACTGACCCGACTCCCCCGTAACCTCCCCCAACACCTCCCCAAACTGACCCAACCCCCCGTAACCTCCCCAAACTGACCCAACCCCCCGTAACCTCCCCCAACACCTCCCCAAACTGACCCAACACCCCCGTAACCACCCCCAACACCTCCCCAAACTGAACGGACACCCCCATAACCTCCCCCAACACCTCCCCAAACTGACCCAACACCCCGTAACCTCCCCCAACACCTCTCCAAACTGACCCAATCCCCCGGTAACCTCCCCCAACACCTCCCCAAACTGACCCAACACCCCGTAACCGCCCCAATACCCCCCAAACTGACCCAACCCCCCCCGGTAACCTCCCCCAACACCTCCCCAAACTAACCCAACCCCCCCGGTAAACTCCCCAAACTGACCCAACACCCTGTAACTTCCCCGAATACCCCCCAAACTGACCCAACACCCCCGTAACCTCCCCCAACACCTCCCCAAACAGACCCAACACCCCCCGTAACCTCCCCCAACAGCCCCTCAAACTGACCCAACACCCCATAACCTCCCCCAACACATCCCCAAACTGACCCAATGCCCCCGTAACTTCCCCCAACACCTCCCCAAACTGAACCAACAGCCCCGTAACCTCCCCCAACACCTCCTCAAACTGACCCAACACCTCGTAACCTCCCCCAACACCTCCCCAAACTGACGGAACCCCCGTAACCTCCCCCAACACCCCCCAAACTGACCCAACCCCTACCGTAACCTCCCACAACACCCCGCCAAACTGACCCAACACCCCCGTAACCTCCCCCAACATCGCCGCAAACTGACCCAACATCTCGTAACCTCCCCCAAATCCTCCCCAAACTGACCGAACCCCCGTAACCTCCCCCAACACCCCCCAAACTGACCCAACCCCCCCCCCCCGTAACCTCCCACAACACCCCGTCAAACTGACCCAACACCCCCGTAACCTCCCCCAACACCGCCGCAAACTGACCCAACATCTCGTAACCTCCCCCAAAACCTCCCCAAACTGACTCAACCCCCCGTAACCTCCCCCAACACCTCCCCAAACTGACCCAACCCCCGTAACCTCCGCCAACAACTCCCCAAACTCACCCAATACCCCCGTAACCTCCCCCAACACCTCCCCAAACTGATCCAACCCCCCCGGCAACCTCCCCAAACTGACCAAACACCCCGTAACCTACCCCAATACCCCCAAACTGTCCCAACACCCCCGTAACCTCCCCCAACAACTCCCCAAACAGACCCAACGCCCCTGTAAACTCCCACAACACCTCCCCAAACTGACCCAACCCCCCGTAACCTCACCCAACACCTCCCCAAACTGACCCAACACCACTGTAACCTCCCCAACACCTTCCCAAACTGACCCGACATCCCCGTAACCTCCCCAACACCTCCCCAAACTGACCCAACCCCCCGTAACCTCCCCCAACACCTCCTCAAACTGACCCAACCCCCCCGTAACCTCCCCCAACCCCTCCCCAAACTGACCCAATTCCCACCGGTAACCCCCCCCACACCTCCCCAAACTGATCCAAAACCCCGTAACCTCCCCCAACACCTCCCCAAACTGAGCCAACACCCCCGGTAACCTCCCCCAACACCTCCCCAAACTGACCCAACACCCCGTAATCTCCCCAATACCCCCCAAACTGATCCAACACGCCCATAACCTCCCCCAACACCTCTCCAAACGGACCCAACACCCCCCGTAACATCCCCCAACAGCCCCCCAAACTGACCCAACACCCCCATAACCTCCCCCAACATCTCCCCAAATTGACACAACACACCATAACCTCCCCAACACCTCCCCATACTGACCAAATCCCCCCATAACCTCCCCCAACGCCTCCCCAAACAGACACAACTCCCCCGTAACCTCCTCCAACACCTCCCGAAACTGACCCAACACCCCCGTAACCTCCCCAACACCTCCCCATACTGACCCAATCCCCCCGTAACCTCCCCCAACACCTCCCCAAACAGACACAACATCCCGTAACCTCCTCCAACACCTCCCCAAACTGACCCAACCACCCCGTGACCTCCTCCAATACAACTCCAAACTGACCAAACCCGCCCCGTAACCTCCCCCAACACCTCCCCAAACTGACCCAACACCCCCGGTAACCTCCCCCAACATCTCCCCAAACTGACCCAACCCCCCACCGTAACCTCCCCCAACACTTCCCCAAACTGACCCAACACCCCCGTAACCACCCCGAACTGACCCAAACCCCCCATAACCTCCTCCAACACCTCCCCAAACTGACCCAACACCCCCTTAACCTCCCCCAACATCTCCCCAAACTGACCCGACTCTCCCGTAACCTCCCCCAACACCTCCCCAAACTGACCCAACCCCCCGTAACCTCCCCCAACACACCCCAAACTGACCCAACCCGCCGTAACCTCCCCAACACCTCACCAAACTGACCCAATCCCCCCGTAACCTCCCCCAACACACCACAAACTGACACGACTCCCCCGTAACCTCCCCCAACACCTCCCCAAACTGACCCAACCACTCCGTAACCTCCCCAACACCTCCCCGAACTGACTCAATCCCCCCGGAACCTCCCCCAACACACCCCAAACTGACACGACTCCCCCGTAACCTTCCACAACACCTCCCCAAACTGACCCAACACCCCGTAACCTCCTCCAACACCTCCCCAAACTGACCCAACCCCCCGTAACCTCCCCCAACACCTCCCGAAACTGACCCAACCCCCCCGTAACCTCCTCAACACCTCTCCAAACTGACCCAACCCCCCACCGTAACCTCCCCAACACCTCCCCAAACTGACCCAACCCCCCGTAACCTCCCCAACACCTCCCCAAACTGACCCAACACCCCGTAACCTCCCCAACACCTCCCCAAACTGAATCAATCCCCCCGTAACCTCCCCCAGCACACCCCAAACTGACCCGACTCCCCCGTAACCGCTCCCAACACCTCCTCAAACTGACCCAACCCCCCCGTAACCTCCCCAACACCTCCCCAAACTGACCCAACCCCCCCGTAACCTCCCCCAGCACCTCCCCAAACTGACCCAACACCCCAGTAACCTCCTCCAACACCTCCCCAAACTGACCTAATCCCCCCGTAACCTCCCTCAACACCACCCCAAACAGACCCAACCCCCCCGTAACCTCCCCCAACACCTCCCCAAACTGACCCAATTCCCACCGGTAACCCACCCCAACACCTCCCCAAACTGACCCAACACCCCGTAAGCCCCCCCAACACCTCCCCAAACTGACCCAACCCCCCCGGTAACCTCCCCCAACACCTCCCCGAACTGACCCAACACCCCGTAACCTCCCCAATAACCCCCAAACTGACCCAACACCCCCGTAACCTCCCCCAACACCTCCCCAAACAGACACAACACCACCCGTAACCTCCCCCAACAGCCCCCCAAACTGACCCAACACCCCCATAACCTTCCCCAACATCTCCCCAAATTGACACAACACCCCATAACCTCCCCAACACCTCCCCAAACTGACCCAACGCCCCCGTAACCTCCCCCAACACCTTCCCAAACTGACCCAACACCAAATAACCTCCCCCAACACCTCCCCAAACTGGCGGAACCCCCCGTAACTTCCCCCAACACCCCCCAAACTGACCCAAGCCCCCCCCGGTAACCTCCCACAACACCTACCCAAACTGACCCAACCCCCCGGTAAACTCCCCCAACACCTCCCCAAACTGACCCAACACCCCGTAACCTCCCCCCAACACCTCCCCAAACTGATCCAACCCCCCCCGGTAACCACCCCAAACTGACCCAACACCCCGTAACCTACCCCAATACACCCCAAACTGACCCAAAACCCCCGTAACCTCCCCAAACAACTCCCCAAACTGACCCAACACCCCCGTAAACTCCCCCAACAACTCCCCAAACAGACCCAACGCCCCCGTAAACTCCCACAACACCTCCCCAAACTGACCCAACCCCCCGTAACTTCACCCAACACCTCCCCAAACAGACACAACACCACCCGTAACCTCCCCCAACAGCCCCCCAAACTGACCCAACACCCCCATAACCTTCCCCAACATCTCCCCAAATTGACACAACACCCCATAACCTCCCCAACACCTCCCCAAACTGACCCAACGCCCCCGTAACCTCCCCCAACACCTTCCCAAACTGACCCAACACCAAATAACCTCCCCCAACACCTCCCCAAACTGGCGGAACCCCCCGTAACTTCCCCCAACACCCCCCAAACTGACCCAAGCCCCCCCCGGTAACCTCCCACAACACCTACCCAAACTGACCCAACCCCCCGGTAAACTCCCCCAACACCTCCCCAAACTGACCCAACACCCCGTAACCTCCCCCCAACACCTCCCCAAACTGATCCAACCCCCCCCGGTAACCACCCCAAACTGACCCAACACCCCGTAACCTACCCCAATACACCCCAAACTGACCCAAAACCCCCGTAACCTCCCCAAACAACTCCCCAAACTGACCCAACACCCCCGTAAACTCCCCCAACAACTCCCCAAACAGACCCAACGCCCCCGTAAACTCCCACAACACCTCCCCAAACTGACCCAACCCCCCGTAACTTCACCCAACACCTCCCCAAACTGACCCAACACCCCCGTAACCTCCCAAACACCTCCCCAAACTGACCCGACATCCCCGTAACCTCCCCCAACACCTCCCCAAACTGACCCAACCCCCCGTAAACGCTCCCAACACCTCCTCAAACTGACCCAACCCCCCCGTAACCTCCCCAACACCTCCCCAAACTGACCCAACCCCCCCGTAACCTCCCCCAGCACCTCCCCAAACTGACCCAACACCCCAGTAACCTCCTCCAACACCTCCCCAAACTGACCTAATCCCCCCGTAACCTCCCCCAACACCACCCCAAACAGACCCAAACCCCCCGTAACCTCCCCCAACACCTCCCCAAACTGACCCAACCCCCGGTAAACTCCCCCAACAACCCCCCCAAACTGACACAACCCCCCCGGTAACCTCCCCCAACACCTCCCCTAACTGACCCAACACCCCGTAACCGCCCCAATACCCCCCAAACTGACCCAACACCACCGTAACCTCCCCCAACACCTCCCTAAACAGACCCAACACCCCCCGTAACCTCCACCAACAGCCCCCCAAACTGACCCAACACCCCCATAACCCCCCCCAACACCTCCCCAAACTGACCCAATCCCCCCGTAACCTCCCCCAACACACCCCAAACTGACCCAACTCCCCCGTAACCTCCTCCAACACCTCCCCAAACTGACCCAACACCACCGTAACCTCCCCAACACCTCCCCATACTGACCCAATCCCCCCGTAACCTCCCCCAACACCTCCCCAAACAGACACAACATCCCGTAACCTCCTCCAACACCTCCCCAAACTGACCCAACACCCCCGTAACCTCCTCCAACACCTCTCCAAACTGACCAAAACCGCCCCGTAACCTCCCCCAACACCTCCCCAAACTGACCCAACACCCCCGGTAACCTCCCCCAACATCTCCCCAAACTGACCCAACCCCCCACCGTAACCTCCCCCAACACTTCCCCAAACTGACCCAACACCCCCGTAACCTCCCCAAACTGACCCAACCCCCCCGTAACCTCCTCCAACACCTCCCCAAACTGACCCAACACCTCCGTAACCTCCCCCAACATCTCCCCAAACTGACCCGACTCTCCCGTAACCTCCCCCAACACCTCCCCAAACTGACCCAACCCCCCGTAACCTCCCCCAACACACCCCAAACTGACCCAACCCCCCGTAACCTCCCCAACACCTCCCCAAACTGACCCAATCCCCCCGTAACCTCCCCCAACACACCCCAAACTGACCCGACTCCCCCGTAACCTCCCCCAACACCTCCCCAAACTGACCCAACCACCCCGTAACCTCCCCAACACCTCCCCAAACTGAATCAATCCCCCCGTAACCTCCCCCAGCACACCCCAAACTGACCCGACTCCCCCGTAACTGCTCCCAACACCTCCTCAAACTGACCCAACCCCCCCGTAACCTCCCCAACACCTCCCCAAACTGACCCAACCCCCCCGTAACCTCCCCCAGCACCTCCCCAAACTGACCCAACACCCCAGTAACCTCCTCCAACACCTCCCCAAACTGACCTAATCCCCCCGTAACCTCCCTCAACACCACCCCAAACAGACCCAACCCCCCCGTAACCTCCCCCAACACCTCCCCAAACTGACCCAATTCCCACCGGTAACCCACCCCAACACCTCCCCAAACTGACCCAACACCCCGTAAGCCCCCCCAACACCTCCCCAAACTGACCCAACCCCCCCGTAACCTCCCCCAACACCTCCCCGAACTGACCCAACACCCCGTAACCTCCCCAATAACCCCCAAACTGACCCAACACCCCCGTAACCTCCCCCAACACCTCCCCAAACAGACACAACACCACCCGTAACCTCCCCCAACAGCCCCCCAAACTGACCCAACACCCCCATAACCTTCCCCAACATCTCCCCAAATTGACACAACACCCCATAACCTCCCCAACACCTCCCCAAACTGACCCAACGCCCCCGTAACCTCCCCCAACACCTTCCCAAACTGACCCAACACCAAATAACCTCCCCCAACACCTCCCCAAACTGGCGGAACCCCCCGTAACTTCCCCCAACACCCCCCAAACTGACCCAAGCCCCCCCCGGTAACCTCCCACAACACCTACCCAAACTGACCCAACCCCCCGGTAAACTCCCCCAACACCTCCCCAAACTGACCCAACACCCCGTAACCTCCCCCCAACACCTCCCCAAACTGATCCAACCCCCCCGGTAACCTCCCCAAACTGACCCAACACCCCGTAACCTACCCCAATACACCCCAAACTGACCCAAAACCCCCGTAACCTCCCCAAACAACTCCCCAAACTGACCCAACACCCCCGTAAACTCCCCCAACAACTCCCCAAACAGACCCAACGCCCCCGTAAACTCCCACAACACCTCCCCAAACTGACCCAACCCCCCGTAACTTCACCCAACACCTCCCCAAACTGACCCAACACCCCCGTAACCTCCCAAACACCTCCCCAAACTGACCGACATCCCCGTAACCTCCCCCAACACCTCCCCAAACTGACCCAACCCCCCGTAACCGCTCCCAACACCTCCTCAAACTGACCCAACCCCCCCGTAACCTCACCAACACCTCCCCAAACTGACCCAACCCCCCCGTAACCTCCCCCAGCACCTCCCCAAACTGACCCAACACCCCAGTAACCTCCTCCAACACCTCCCCAAACTGACCTAATCCCCCCGTAACCTCCCCCAACACCACCCCAAACAGACCCAACCCCCCCGTAACCTCACCCAACACCTCCCCAAACTGACCCAATTCCCACCGGTAACCCACCCCAACACCTCCCCAAACTGACCCAACACCCCGTAAGCCCCCCCAACACCTCCCCAAACTGACCCAACCCCCCCGGTAACCTCCCCCAACACCTCCCCAAACTGACCCAACACCCCGTAACCTCCCCAATAACCCCCAAACTGACCCAACACCCCCGTAACCTCCCCCAAAACCTCCCCAAACAGACACAACACCACCCGTAACCTCCCCCAACAGCCCCCCAAACTGACCCAACACCCCCATAACCTTCCCCAACATCTCCCCAAATTGACACAAGACATCATAACCTCCCCAACACCTCCCCAAACTGACCCAACGCCCCCGTAACCTCCCCCAACGCCTTCCCAAACTGACCCAACACCCCCCGTAACCTCCGCCAACACCTCCCCAAACTGAACCAACACCCCCGTAACCTCCCCCAACACCTCCCCAAACTGACCCAACACCAAATAACCTCCCCCAACACCTCCCCAAACTGGCGGAACCCCCCGTAACTTCCCCCAACACCCCCAAACTGACCCAAGCCCCCCCCGGTAACCTCCCACAACACCTACCCAAACTGACCAAACCCCCCGGTAAATTCCCCCAACACCTCCCCAAACTGACCCAACACCCCGTAACCTCCCCCCAACACCTCCCCAAACTGATCCAACCCCCCCGGTAACCTCCCCAAACTGACCCAACACCCCGTAACCTACCCCAATACACCCCAAACTGACCCAAAACCCCCGTAACCTCCCCCAACAACTCCCCAAACTGACCCAACACCCCCGTAACCTCCCCCAACAACTCCCCAAACAGACCCAACGCCCCCGTAAACTCCCACAACACCTCCCCAAACTGACCCAACCCCCCGTAACTTCACCCAACACCTCCCCAAACTGACCCAACACCCCCGTAACCTCCCAAACACCTCCCCAAACTGACCCGACATCCCCGTAACCTCCCCCAACACCTCCCCAAACTGACCCAACCCCCCGTAACCTCCCCCAACACCTCCCCAAACTGACCCAACCACCCCGTAACCTCCCCAACACCTCCCCAAACTGACTCAATCCCCCCGTAACCTCCCCCAACACACCCCAAACTGACCCGACTCCCCCGTAACCTCCCCCAACACCTCCCCAAACTGAACCAACACCCCGTAACCTCCTCCAACACCTCCCCAAACTGACCCAACCCCCCCGTAACCTCCCCCAACACCTCCCCAAACTGACCCAACCCCCCCCGTAACCTCCCCAACACCTCCCCAAACTGACCCAACCCTCCACCGTAACCTCCCCCAACACCTCCCCAAACTGACCCAATCCCCCCGTAACCTCCCCCAACACCTCCCCAAACTGACCCAACCCCCCCGTAACCTCCTCCAGCACCTCCCCAAACTGACCCAATTCCCCCGTAACCTCCCCCAACACCTCCGCAAACTGACCCAACACCCCCGTAACCTCCCCAAACAACTCCCCAAACTGACCCAATCCCCCCGTAGCCTCCCTCAACACCTCCCCAAACTGACCCAACCCCCCGGTAACCTCCCCCAACACCTCCCCAAACTGACCCAATTCCCACCGGTAACCTCCCCCAACACCTCCCCAAACTGACCCAACCCCCGGTAAACTCCCCCAACAACCCCCCCAAACTGACCCAACAACCCGTAACCTCCCCCAACACCTCCCCAAACTGACCCAACCCCCCGTAACCTCCCCAAACTGACCCAACCACCACGTAACCTCCCCAACACCTCCCCAAACTGACTCAATCCCCCCGTAACCTCCCCCAACACACCCCAAACTGACCCGACTCCCCCGTAACCTCCCCCAACACCTCCCCAAACTGAACCAACACCCCGTAACCTCCTCCAACAACTCCCCAAACTGACCCAAACTACCCCCGTAACCTCCCCCAACACCTCCCCAAACTGACCCAACACCCCCGTAACCACCCCCAACACCTCACCAAACTGACCCGACACCCCCGTAACCTCCCCCAACACCTCCCCAAACTGACCCAACACCCCGTAACCTCCCCCAACACCTCCCCAAACTGGCCCAACACCCCGTAACCGCCCCAGTACCCCCCAAACTGAACCAACCCCCCCGTAACCTCCCCCAACACCTTCCCAAACAGACACAACACCCCGTAACCTCCTCCAACACCTCCCCAAACTGACCCAACCCCCCGTAACCTCCCCCAAAACCTCCCCAAACAGACCCAACACCCCCGTAACCTCCCCGAACACCTCCCCAAACTGACCCAACGCCCCCGTAACCTACCCCAACACCTCCCCAAACTGACCCAACCCCCCACCGTAACCTCCCCCAATACTTCCCCAAACTGACCCAACCCGCCCCCTGTAACCTCCCCCAACACCTCCCCAAACTGACCCAACACCCCCGTAACATCCCCCAACATCGCCGCAAACTGACCCAACATCTCGTAACCTCCCCCAAATCCTCCCCAAACTGACGGAACCCCCGTAACCTCCTCCAACACCCCCCAAACTGACCCAACCCCCCCCCGTAACCTCCCACAACACCCCGCCAAACTGACCCAACACCCCCGTAACCTCCCCCAACACCGCCGCAAACTGACCCAACATCTCGTAACCTCCCCCAAAACCTCCCCAAACTGACCCAACCCCCCGTAACCTCCCCCAACACCTCCCCAAACTGACCCAACTCACGTAACCTCCGCCAACACCTCCACAAACTCACCCAATACCCCCGTAACCTCCCCCAACACCTCCCCAAACTGATCCAACCCCCCCGGTAACCTCCCCAAACTGACCAAACACCCTGTAACCTACCCCAATACCCCCCAAACTGACCCAACACCCCCGTAACCTCCCCCAACAACTCCCCAAACAGACCCAACGCCCCTGTAAACTCCCACAACACCTCCCCAAACTGACCCAACCCCCCGTAACCTCACCCAACACCTCCCCAAACTGACCCAACACCACTGTATCCTCCCCAACACCTTCCCAAACTGACCCGACATCCCCGTAACCTCCCCAACACCTCCCCAAACTGACCCAACCCTCCGTAACCTCCCCCAACACCTCCTCAAACTGACCCAACCCCCCCGTAACCTCCCCCAACCCCTCCCCAAACTGACCCAATTCCCACCGGTAACCCCCCCCCACACCTCCCCAAACTGACCCAAAACCCCGTAACCTCCCCCAACACCTCCCCAAACTGACCCAACACCCCCGGTAACCTCCCCCAACACCTCCCCAAACTGACCCAACACCCCGTAACCTCCCCAATACCCCCCAAACTGACCCAACACGCCCATAACCTCCCCCAACACCTCTCCAAACGGACCCAACACCCCCCGTAACATCCCCCAACAGCCCCCCAAACTGACCCAACACCCCCATAACCTCCCCCAACATCTCCCCAAATTGACACAACACACCATAACCTCCCCAACACCTCCCCATACTGACCAAATCCCCCCGTAACCTCCTCCAACACCTCCCCAAACTGACCCAACCACCCCGTAACCTCCTCCAATACAACTCCAAACTGACCAAACCCGCCCCGTAACCTCCCCCAACACCTCCCCAAACTGACCCAACACCCCCGGTAACCTCCCCCAACATCTCCCCAAACTGACCCAACCCCCCACCGTAACCTCCCCCAACACTTCCCCAAACTGACCCAACACCCCCGTAACCACCCCAAACTGACCCAAACCCCCCATAACCTCCTCCAACACCTCCCCAAACTGACCCAACACCCCCTTAACCTACCCCAACATCTCCCCAAACTGACCCGACTCTCCCGTAACCTCCCCCAACACCTCCCCAAACTGACCCAACCCCCCGTAACCTCCCCCAACACACCCCAAACTGACCCAACCCCCGTAACCTCCCCAACACCTCCCCAAACTGACCCAATCCCCCCGTAACCTCCCCCAACACACCCCAAACTGACCCGACTCCCCCGTAACCTCCCCCAACACCTCCCCAAACTGACCCAACCACCCCGTAACCTCCCCAACACCTCGCCAAACTGACTCAATCCCCCCGGAACCTCCCCCAACACACCCCAAACTGACCCGACTCCCCCGTAACCTCCCCCAACACCTCCCCAAACTGACCCAACACCCCGTAACCTCCTCCAACACCTCCCCAAACTGACCCAACCCCCCGTAACCTCCCCCAACACCTCCCCAAACTGACCCAACCCCCCCGTAACCTCACCAACACCTCCCCAAACTGACCCAACCCCCCACCGTAACCTCCCCCAACACCTCCCCAAACTGACCCAACCCCCCGTAACCTCCCCAACACCTCCCCAAACTGACCCAACACCCCGTAACCTCCCCCAACACCTCCCCAAACTGACCCAACCCCCCACCGTAACCTCCCCTAATACCCCCCAAACTGACCCAATTCCCCCGTAACCTCCCTCAACGCCTCCCCAAACTGACCCAACAACCCCGTAACCTCCTCCAACAGCTCCCCAAACTGACCCAACACCCCCGTAACCTCCCCAAACACCTCCCCAAACTGACCAAATTCTCCCGTAACCTCCCCCAACGCCTCCCCAAACTGACCCAACACCCCCGTAACCACCCCAAACTGACCCAAACCCCCCATAACCTCCTCCAACACCTCCCCAAACTGACCCAACACCCCCTTATCCTCCCCAACATCTCCCCAAACTGACCCGACTCTCCCGTAACCTCCCCCAACACCTCCCCAAACTGACCCAACCCCCCGTAACCTCCCCCAACACACCCCAAACTGACCCAACCCCCCGTAACCTCCCCAACACCTCCCCAAACTGACCCAATCACCCCGTAACCTTCCCCAACACACCCCAAACTGACCCGACTCCCCCGTAACCTCCCCCAACACCTCCCCAAACTGACCCAACCACCCCGTAACCTCCCCAACACCTCCCCAAACTGACTCAATCCCCCCGGAACCTCCCCCAACACACCCCAAACTGACCCGACTCCCCCGTAACCTCCCCCAACACCTCCCCAAACTGACCCAACACCCCGTAACCTCCTCCAACACCTCCCCAAACTGACCCAACCCCCCGTAACCTCCCCCAACACCTCCCCAAACTGACCCAATCCCCCCGTAACCTCCCCAACACCTCCCCAAACTGACCAAACCCCCCACCGTAACCTCCCCCAACACCTCCCCAAACTGACCCAACCCCCCGTAACCTCCCCAACACCTCCCCAAACTGACCCAACACCCCGTAACCTCCCCCAACACCTCCCCAAACTGACCCAACCCCCCAACGTAACCTCCCCTAATACCCCCCAAACTGACCCAATTCCCCCGTAACCTCCCTCAACGCCTCCCCAAACTGACCCAACACCCCCGTAACCTCCTCCAACACCTCCCCAAACTGACCCAACACCCCCGTAACCTCCCCAAACACCTCCCCAAACTGACCCAATTCTCCCGTAACCTCCCCCAACGCCTCCCCAAACTGACCCAACACACCCGTAACCTCCCCAAACACCTACCCAAACTGACCCAATTCCCCCGTAACCTCCCCCAACGCCTCCCCAAACTGACCCAACACCCCCGTAACCTCCCCAAACACCTCCCCAAACTGACCCAACCCCCCGGTAACCTCCCCAAACACCTCCCCAAACTGACCCAATTCCCACCGGTAACCTCCCCCAACACCTCCCCAAACTGACCCAACCCCCGGTAAACTCCCCCAACAACCCCCCCAAACTGACACAACCCCCCCGGTAACCTCCCCCAACACCTCCCCTAACTGACCCAACACCCCGTAACCGCCCCAATACCCCCCAAACTGACCCAACACCACCGTAACCTCCCCCAACACCTCCCCAAACAGACCCAACACCCCCCGTAACCTCCACCAACAGCCCCCCAAACTGACCCAATCCCCCCGTAACCTCCCCCAACACACCCCAAACTGACCCAACTCCCCCGTAACCTCCTCCAACACCTCCCCAAACTGACCCAACACCCCCGTAACCTCCCCAACACCTCCCCATACTGACCCAATCCCCCCGTAACCTCCCCCAACACCTCCCCAAACAGACACAACATCCCGTAACCTCCTCCTACACCTCCCCAAACTGACCCAACACCCCCGTAACCTCCTCCAACACCTCGCCAAACTGACCAAAACCGCCCCGTAACCTCCCCCAACACCTCCCCAAACTGACCCAACACCCCCGGTAACCTCCCCCAACACTTCCCCAAACTGACCCAACCCCCCCGTAACCTCCTCCAACACCTCCCCAAACTGACCCAACACCCCCGTAACCTCCCCCAACATCTCCCCAAACTGACCCGACTCTCCCGTAACCTCCCCCAACACCTCCCCAAACTGACCCAACCCCCCGTAACCTCCCCCAACACACCCCAAACTGACCCAACCCCCCGTAACCTCCCCAACACCTCCCCAAACTGACCCAATCCCCCCATAACCTCCCCCAACACACCCCAAACTGACCCGACTCCCCCGTAACCTCCCCCAACACCTCCCCAAACTGACCCAACCACCCCGTAACCTCCCCAACACCTCCCCAAACTGAATCAATCCCCTCGTAACCTCCCCCAGCACACCCCAGACTGACCCGACTCCCCCGTAACCGCTCCCAACACCTCCCCAAACTGACGGAACCCCCATAACCTCCCCCAACATCCCCCAAACTGACCCAAATCCCCCCGTAACCTCCCACAAAACCCCGCCAAACTGACCCAACACACCCCGTAACCTCCCCCAACACCTCCCCAAACTGACCCAACCCCCCGTAACCTCCCCAAACTGACCCAACCCCCCGTAACCTCCCCCAACACCTCCCCAAACTGACCCAACACCCCCGTAACCACCCCCAACACCTCCCCAAACTGACCCGACACCCCCGTAACCTCCCCCAACACCTCCCCAAACTGACCCAACACCCCGTAACCTCCCCCAACACCTCTCCAAACTGACCCAATCCCCCGGTAACCTCCCCCAACACCTCCCCAAACTGACCCAACACCCCGTAACCGCCCCAATACCCCCCAAACTGACCCAACCCCCCCCGGTAACCTCCCCCAACACCTCCCCAAACTAACCCAACCCCCCCGGTAAACTCCCCAAACTGACCCAACACCCTGTAACTTCCCCGAATACCCCCCAAACTGACCCAACACCCCCGTAACCTCCCCCAACTCCTCCCCAAACAGACCCAACACCCCCCGTAACCTCCCCCAACAGCCCCTCAAACTGACCCAACACCCCATAACCTCCCCCAACACATCCCCAAACTGACCCAATGCCCCGTAACCTCCCCCAACACCTCCCAAAATTGACCCAACACCCCCCGTAACCTCCCCCAACACCTCCCCAAACTGAACCAACAGCCCCGTAACCTCCCCCAACACCTCCTCAAACTGACCCAACACCTCGTAACCTCCCCCAACACCTCCCCAAACTGACGGAACCCCCGTAACCTCCCCCAACACCCCCCAAACTGACCCAACCCCTACCGTAACCTCCCACAACACCCCGCCAAACTGACCCAACACCCCCGTAACCTCCCCCAACATCGCCGCAAACTGACCCAACATCTCGTAACCTCCCCCAAATCCTCCCCAAACTGACGGAACCCCCGTAACCTCCCCCAACACCCCCCAAACTGACCCAACCCCCCCCCCCCGTAACCTCCCACAACACCCCGCCAAACTGACCCAACACCCCCGTACCTCCCCCAACACCGCCGCAAACTGACCCAACATCTCGTAACCTCCCCCAAAACCTCCCCAAACTGACCCAACCCTCCGTAACCTCCCCCAACACCTCCCCAAACTGACCCAACCCCCGTAACCTCCGCCAACACCTCCCCAAACTCACCCAATACACCCCGTAACCTCCCCCAACACCTCCCCAAACTGATCCAACCCCCCCGGTAACCTCCCCAAACTGACCAAACACCCCGTAACCTACCCCAATACCCCCCAAACTGACCCAACACCCCCGTAACCTCCCCCAACAACTCCCCAAACAGACCCAACGCCCCTGTAAACTCCCACAACACCTCCCCAAACTGACCCAACCCCCCGTAACCTCACCCAACACCTCCCCAAACTGACCCAACACCACTGTAACCTCCCCAACACCTTCCCAAACTGACCCGACATCCCCGTAACCTCCCCAACACCTCCCCAAACTGACCCAACCCCCCGTAACCTCCCCCAACACCTCCTCAAACTGACCCAACCCCCCCGTAACCTCACCAACCCCTCCCCAAACTGACCCAATTCCCACCGGTAACCCCCCCCACACCTCCCCAAACTGACCCAAAACCCCGTAACCTCCCCCAACACCTCCCCAAACTGACCCGACACCCCCGGTAACCTCCCCAATACCCCCCAAACTGACCCAACACGCCCATAACCTCCCCCAACACCTCTCCAAACGGACCCAACACCCCCCGTAACATCCCCCAACAGCCCCCCAAACTGACCCAACACCCCCATAACCTCCCCCAACATCTCCCCAAATTGACACAACACACCATAACCTCCCCAACACCTCCCCATACTGACCCAATCCCCCCGTAACCTCCCCCAACACCTCCCCAAACAGACACAACATCCCGTAACCTCCTCCAACACCTCCCCAAACTGACCCAACCACCCCGTAACCTCCTCCAATACAACTCCAAACTGACCAAACCCGCCCCGTAACCTCCCCCAACACCTCCCCAAACTGACCCAACACCCCCGGTAACCTCCCCCAACATCTCCCCAAACTGACCCAACCCCCCACCGTAACCTCCCCCAACACTTCCCCAAACTGACCCAACACCCCCGTAACCACCCCAAACTGACCCAAACCCCCCATAACCTCCTCCAACACCTCCCCAAACTGACCCAACACCCCCTTAACCTCCCCCAACATCTCCCCAAACTGACCCGACTCTCCCGTAACCTCCCCCAACACCTCCCCAAACTGACCCAACCCCCCGTAAACTCCCCCAACACACCCCAAACTGACCCAACCCCCCCGTAACCTCCCCAACACCTCCCCAAACTGACCCAATCCCCCCGTAACCTCCCCCAACACACCACAAACTGACACGACTCCCCCGTAACCTCCCCCAACACCTCCCCAAACTGACCCAACCACCCCGTAACCTCCCCAACACCTCCCCAAACTGACTCAATCCCCCCGGAACCTCCCCCAACACACCCCAAACTGACACGACTCCCCCGTAACCTCCTCCAACACCTCCCCAAACTGACCCAACACCCCGTAACCTCCTCCAACACCTCCCCAAACTGACCCAACCCCCCGTAACCTCCCCCAACACCTCCCGAAACTGACCCAACCCCCCCGTAACCTCCCCAACACCTCCCCAAACTGACCCAACCCCCCACCGTAACCTCCCCCAACACCTCCCCAAACTGACCCAACCCCCCGTAACCTCCCCAACACCTCCCCAAACTGACCCAACACCCCGTAACCTCCCCCAACACCTCCCCAAACTGACCCAACCCCCCACCGTAACCTCCCCCAATACCCCCCAAACTGACCCAATTCCCCCTTAACCTCCCTCAACGCCTCCCCAAACTGACCCAACACCCCCGTAACCTACTCCAACACCTCCCCAAACTGACCCAACACCCCCGTAACCTCCCCAAACACCTCCCCAAACTGACCCAATTCTCCCGTAACCTCCCCCAACGCCTCCCCAAACTGACCCAACACCCCCGTAACCTCCCCAAACACCTCCCCAAACTGACCCAATTCCCCCGTAACCTCCCCCAACGCCTCCCCAAACTGACCCAACACCCCCGTAACCTCCCCAAACACCTCCCCAAACTGACCCAACCCCCCGGTAACCTCCCCAAACACCTCCCCAAACTGACCCAATTCCCACCGGTAACCTCCCCCAACACCTCCCCAAACTGACCCAACCCCCGGTAAACTCCCCCAACAACCCCCCCAAACTGACACAACCCCCCCGGTAACCTGCCCCAACACCTCCCCTAACTGACCCAACACCCCGTAACCGCCCCAATACCCCCCAAACTGACCCAACACCACCGTAACCTCCCCCAACACCTCCCTAAACAGACCCAACACCCCCCGTAACCTCCACCAACAGCCCCCCAAACTGACCCAACACCCCCATAACCCCCCCCAACACCTCCCCAAACTGACCCAATCCCCCCGTAACCTCCCCCAACACACCCCAAACTGACCCAACTCCCCCGTAACCTCCTCCAACACCTCCCCAAACTGACCCAACACCCCCGTAACCTCCCCAACACATCCCCATACTGACCCAATCCCCTCGTAACCTCCCCCAACACCTCCCCAAACAGACACAACATCCCGTAACCTCCTCCAACACCTCCCCAAACTGACCCAACACCCCCGTAACCTCCTCCAACACCTCTCCAAACTGACAAAAACCGCCCCGTAACCTCCCCCAACACCCCCCAAACTGACCCAACCACCCCCCCGTAACCTCCCACAACACCCCGCCAAACTGACCCAACACCCCCGTACCTCCCCCAACACCGCCGCAAACTGACCCAACATCTCGTAACCTCCCCCAAAACCTCCCCAAACTGACCCAACCCTCCGTAACCTCCCCCAACACCTCCCCAAACTGACCCAACCCCCGTAACCTCCGCCAACACCTCCCCAAACTCACCCAATACCCCCGTAACCTCCCCCAACACCTCCCCAAACTGATCCAACCCCCCCGGTAACCTCCCCAAACTGACCAAACACCCCGTAACCTACCCCAATACCCCCCAAACTGACCCAACACCCCCGTAACCTCCCCCAACAACTCCCCAAACAGACCCAACGCCCCTGTAAACTCCCACAACACCTCCCCAAACTGACCCAACCCCCCGTAACCTCACCCAACACCTCCCCAAACTGACCCAACACCACTGTAACCTCCCCAACACCTTCCCAAACTGACCCGACATCCCCGTAACCTCCCCAACACCTCCCCAAACTGACCCAACCCCCCGTAACCTCCCCCAACACCTCCTCAAACTGAACCAACCCCCCCGTAACCTCCCCAACCCCTCCCCAAACTGACCCAATTCAACCGGTAACCCCCCCCACACCTCCCCAAACTGACCCAAAACCCCGTAACCTCCACAAACACCTCCCCAAACTGACCCAACACCCCCGGTAACCTCCCCCAACACCTCCCCAAACTGACCCAACACCCCGTAACCTCCCCAATACCCCCCAAACTGACACAACACGCCCATAACCTCCCTCAACACCTCTCCAAACGGACCCAACACCCCCCGTAACATCCCCCAACAGCCCCCCAAACTGACCCAACACCCCCATAACCTCCCCCAACATCTCCCCAAATTGACACAACACACCATAACCTCCCCAACACCTCCCCATACTGACCAAATACCCCCGTAACCTCCCCCAACGCCTCCCCAAACAGACACAACACCCCCGGTAACCTCCCCCAACATCTCCCCAAACTGACCCAACCCCCCACCGTAACCTCCCCCAACACTTCCCCAAACTGACCCAACTCCCCCGTAACCTCCTCCAACACCTCCCCAAACTGACCCAACACCCCCGTAACCTCCCCAACACCTCCCCATACTGACCCAATCCCCCCGTAACCTCCCCCAACACCTCCCCAAACAAACACAACATCCCGTAACCTCCTCCAACACCTCCCCAAACTGACCCAACCACCCCGTAACCTCCTCCAATACAACTCCAAACTGACCAAACCCGCCCCGTAACCTCCCCCAACACCTCCCCAAACTGACCCAACACCCCCGGTAACCTCCCCCAACATCTCCCCAAACTGACCCAACCCCCCACCGTAACCTCCCCCAACACTTCCCCAAACTGACCCAACACCCCCGTAACCACCCCAAACTGACCCAAACCCCCCATAACCTCCTCCAACACCTCCCCAAACTGACCCAACACCCCCTTAACCTCCCCCAACATCTCCCCAAACTGACCCGACTCTCCCGTAACCTCCCCCAACACCTCCCCAAACTGACCCAACCCCCCGTAAACTCCCCCAACACACCCCAAACTGACCCAACCCCCCGTAACCTCCCCAACACCTCCCCAAACTGACCCAATCCCCCCGTAACCTCCCCCAACACACCACAAACTGACACGACTCCCCCGTAACCTCCCCCAACACCTCCCCAAACTGACCCAACCACCCCGTAACCTCCCCAACACCTCCCCAAACTGACTCAATCCCCCCGGAACCTCCCCCAACACACCCCAAACTGACACGACTCCCCCGTAACCTCCCCCAACACCTCCCCAAACTGACCCAACACCCCGTAACCTCCTCCAACACCTCCCCAAACTGACCCAACCCCCCGTAACCTCCCCCAACACCTCCCGAAACTGACCCAACCCCCCCGTACCCTCCCCAACACCTCCCCAAACTGACCCAACCCCCCACCGTAACCTCCCCCAACACCTCCCCAAACTGACCCAACCCCCCGTAACCTCCCCAACACCTCCCCAAACTGACCCAACACCCCGTAACCTCCCCCAACACCTCCCCAAACTGACCCAACCCCCCACCGTAACCTCCCCCAATACCCCCCAAACTGACCCAATTCCCCCTTAACCTCCCTCAACGCCTCCCCAAACTGACCCAACACCCCCGTAACCTCCTCCAACACCTCCCCAAACTGACCCAACACCCCCGTAACCTCCCCAAACACCTCCCCAAACTGACCCAATTCTCCCGTAACCTCCCCCAACGCCTCCCCAAACTGACCCAACACCCCCGTAACCTCCCCAAACACCTCCCCAAACTGACCCAATTCCCCCGTAACCTCCCCCAACGCCTCCCCAAACTGACCCAACACCCCCGTAACCTCCCCAAACACCTCCCCAAACTGACCCAACCCCCCGGTAACCTCCCCAAACACCTCCCCAAACTGACCCAATTCCCACCGGTAACCTCCCCCAACACCTCCCCAAACTGACCCAACCCCCGGTAAACTCCCCCAACAACCCCCCCAAACTGTCACAACCCCCCCGGTAACCTCCCCCAACACCTCCCCTAACTGACCCAACACCCCGTAACCGCCCCAATACCCCCCAAACTGACCCAACACCACCGTAACCTCCCCCAACACCTCCCTAAACAGACCCAACACCCCCCGTAACCTCCACCAACAGCCCCCCAAACTGACCCAACACCCCCATAACCCCCCCCAACACCTCCCCAAACTGACCCAATCCCCCCGTAACCTCCCCCAACACACCCCAAACTGACCCAACTCCCCCGTAACCTCCTCCAACACCTCCCCAAACTGACCCAACACCCCCGTAACCTCCCCAACACATCCCCATACTGACCCAATCCCCTCGTAACCTCCCCCAACACCTCCCCAAACAGACACAACATCCCGTAACCTCCTCCAACACCTCCCCAAACTGACCCAACACCCCCGTAACCTCCTCCAACACCTCTCCAAACTGACAAAAACCGCCCCGTAACCTCCCACAACACCTCCCCAAACTGACCCAACACCCCCGGTAACCTCCCCCAACATCTCCCCAAACTGACCCAACCCCCCACCGTAACCTCCCCCAACACTTCCCCAAACTGACCCAACACCCCCGTAACCTCCCCAAACTGACCCAACCCCCCCGTAACCTCCTCCAACACCTCCCCAAACTGACCCAACACCCCCGTAACCTCCCCCAACATCTACCTAAACTGACCCGACTCTCCCGTAACCTCCCCCAACACCTCCCCAAACTGACCCAACCCCCCGTAACCTCCCCCAACACACCCCAAACTGACCCAACCCCCCGTAACCTCCCCAACACCTCCCCAAACTGACCCAATCCCCCGTAACCTCCCCCAACACACCCCAAACTGACCCGACTCCCCCGTAACCTCCCCCAACACCTCCCCAAACTGACCCAACCACCCCGTAACCTCCCCAACACCTCCCCAAACTGACCTAATCCCCCCGTAACCTCCCCCAACACCACCCCAAACAGACCCAACCCCCCCGTAACCTCCCCCAACACCTCCCCAAACTGACCCAATTCCCATCGGTAACCCACCCCAACACCTCCCCAAACTGACCCAACACCCCGTAAGCCCCCCCAACACCTCCCCAAACTGACCCAACCCCCCCGGTAACCTCCCCCAACACCTCCCCAAACTGACCCAACACCCCGTAACCTCCCCAATAACCCCCAAACTGACCCAACACCCCCGTAAGCTCCCCCAACACCTCCCCAAACAGACACAACACCACCCGTAACCTCCCCCAACAGCCCCCCAAACTGACCCAACACCCCCATAACCTTCCCCAACATCTCCCCAAATTGACACAACACCCCATAACCTCCCCAACACCTCCCCAAACTGACCCAACGCCCCCGTAACCTCCCCCAACACCTTCCCAAACTGACCCAACACCAAATAACCTCCCCCAACACCTCCCCAAACTGGCGGAACCCCCCGTAACTTCCCCCAACACCCCCCAAACTGACCCAAGCCCCCCCCGGTAACCTCCCACAACACCCCGCCAAACTGACCCAACACCCCAGGTAACCTCCCCCAACACCTCCCCAAACTGACCCAACACCCCGTAACCTCCCCAATACCCCCCAAACTGACCCAACACGCCCATAACCTCCCCCAACACCTCTCCAAACGGACCCAACACCCCCCGTAACATCCCCCAACAGCCCCCCAAACTGACCCAACACCCCCATAACCTCCCCCAACATCTCCCCAAATTGACACAACACACCATAACCTCCCCAACACCTCCCCATACTGACCAAATACCCCCGTAACCTCCCCCAACGCCTCCCCAAACAGACACAACACCCCCGGTAACCTCCCCCAACATCTCCCCAAACTGACCCAACCCCCCACCGTAACCTCCCCCAACACTTCCCCAAACTGACCCAACTCCCCCGTAACCTCCTCCAACACCTCCCCAAACTGACCCAACACCCCCGTAACCTCCCCAACACCTCCCCATACTGACCCAATCCCCCCGTAACCTCCCCCAACACCTCCCGAAACAGACACAACATCCCGTAACCTCCTCCAACACCTCCCCAAACTGACCCAACCACCCCGTAACCTCCTCCAATACAACTCCAAACTGAACAAACCCGCCCCGTAACCTCCCCCAACACCTCCCCAAACTGACCCAACACCCCCGGTAACCTCCCCCAACATCTCCCCAAACTGACCCAACCCCCCACCGTAACCTCCCCCAACACTTCCCCAAACTGACCCAACACCCCCGTAACCACCCCAAACTGACCCAAACCCCCCATAACCTCCTCCAACACCTCCCCAAACTGACCCAACACCCCCTTAACCTCCCCCAACATCTCCCCAAACTGACCCGACTCTCCCGTAACCTCCCCCAACACCTCCCCAAACTGACCCAACCCCCCGTAAACTCCCCCAACACACCCCAAACTGACCCAACCCCCCGTAACCTCCCCAACACCTCCCCAAACTGACCCAATCCCCCCGTAACCTCCCCCAACACACCACAAACTGACACGACTCCCCCGTAACCTCCCCCAACACCTCCCCAAACTGACCCAACCACCCCGTAACCTCCCCAACACCTCCCCAAACTGACTCAATCCCCCCGGAACCTCCCCCAACACACCCCAAACTGACACGACTCCCCCGTAACCTCCCCCAACACCTCCCCAAACTGACCCAACACCCCGTAACCTCCTCCAACACCTCCCCAAACTGACCCAACCCCCCGTAACCTCCCCCAACACCTCCCGAAACTGACCCAACCCCCCCGTCACCTCCCCAAACTGACCCAACCCCCCACCGTAACCTCCCCCAACACCTCCCCAAACTGACCCAACCCCCCGTAACCTCCCCAACACCTCCCCAAACTGACCCAACACCCCGTAACCTCCCCCAACACCTCCCCAAACTGACCCAACCCCCCACCGTAACCTCCCCCAATACCCCCCAAACTGACCCAATTCCCCCTTAACCTCCCTCAACGCCTCCCCAAACTGACCCAACACCCCCGTAACCTCCTCCAACACCTCCCCAAACTGACCCAACACCCCCGTAACCTCCCCAAACACCTCCCCAAACTGACCCAATTCTCCCGTAACCTCCCCCAACGCCTCCCCAAACTGACCCAACACCCGCGTAACCTCCCCAAACACCTCCCCAAACTGACCCAATTCCCCCGTAACCTCCCCCAACGCCTCCCCAAACTGACCCAACACCCCCGTAACCTCCCCAAACACCTCCCCAAACTGACCCAACCCCCCGGTAACCTCCCCAAACACCTCCCCAAACTGACCCAATTCCCACCGGTAACCTCCCCCAACACCTCCCCAAACTGACCCAACCCCCGGTAAACTCCCCCAACAACCCCCCCAAACTGACACAACCCCCCCGGTAACCTCCCCCAACACCTCCCCTAACTGACCCAACACCCCGTAACCGCCCCAATACCCCCCAAACTGACCCAACACCACCGTAACCTCCCCCAACACCTCCCTAAACAGACCCAACACCCCCCGTAACCTCCACCAACAGCCCCCCAAACTGACCCAACACCCCCATAACCCCCCCCAACACCTCCCCAAACTGACCCAATCCCCCCGTAACCTCCCCCAACACACCCCAAACTGACCCAACTCCCCCGTAACCTCCTCCAACACCTCCCCAAACTGACCCAACACCCCCGTAACCTCCCCAACACATCCCCATACTGACCCAATCCCCTCGTAACCTCCCCCAACACCTCCCCAAACAGACACAACATCCCGTAACCTCCTCCAACACCTCCCCAAACTGACCCAACACCCCCGTAACCTCCTCCAACACCTCTCCAAACTGACAAAAACCGCCCCGTAACCTCCCCCAACACCCCCCAAACTGACCCAACCACCCCCCCGTAACCTCCCACAACACCCCGCCAAACTGACCCAACACCCCCGTACCTCCCCCAACACCGCCGCAAACTGACCCAACATCTCGTAACCTCCCCCAAAACCTCCCCAATCTGACCCAACCCTCCGTAACCTCCCCCAACACCTCCCCAAACTGACCCAACCCCCGTAAACTCCGCCAACACCTCCCCAAACTCACCCAATACCCCCGTAACCTCCCCCAACACCTCCCCAAACTGATCCAACCCCCCCGGTAACCTCCCCAAACTGACCAAACACCCCGTAACCTACCCCAATACCCCCCAAACTGACCCAACACCCCCGTAACCTCCCCCAACAACTCCCCAAACAGACCCAACGCCCCTGTAAACTCCCACAACACCTCCCCAAACTGAACCAACCCCCCGTAACCTCACCCAACACCTCCCCAAACTGACACAACACCACTGTAACCTCCCCAACACCTTCCCAAACTGACCCGACATCCCCGTAACCTCCCCAACACCTCCCCAAACTGACCCAACCCCCCGTAACCTCCCCCAACACCTCCTCAAACTGACCCAACCCCCCCGTAACCTCCCCAACCCCTCCCCAAACTGACCCAATTCCCACCGGTAACCCCCCCCACACCTCCCCAAACTGACCCAAAACCCCGTAACCTCCACCAACACCTCCCCAAACTGACCCAACACCCCCGGTAACCTCCCCCAACACCTCCCCAAACTGACCCAACACCCCGTAACCTCCCCAATACCCCCCAAACTGACCCAACACGCCCATAACCTCCTCCAACACCTCTCCAAACGGACCCAACACCCCCCGTAACATCCCCCAACAGCCCCCCAAACTGACCCAACACCCCCATAACCTCCCCCAACATCTCCCCAAATTGACACAACACACCATAACCTCCCCAACACCTCCCCATACTGACCAAATACCCCCGTAACCTCCCCCAACGCCGCCCCAAACAGACACAACACCCCCGGTAACCTCCCCCAACATCTCCCCAAACTGACCCAACCCCCCACCGTAACCTCCCCCAACACTTCCCCAAACTGACCCAACTCCCCCGTAACCTCCTCCAACACCTCCCCAAACTGACCCAACACCCCCGTAACCTCCCCAACACCTCCCCATACTGACCCAATCCCCCCGTAACCTCCCCCAACACCTCCCCAAACAGACACAACATCCCGTAACCTCCTCCAACACCTCCCCAAACTGACCCAACCACCCCGTAACCTCCTCCAATACAACTCCAAACTGACCAAACCCGCCCCGTAACCTCCCCCAACACCTCCCCAAACTGACCCAACACCCCCGGTAACCTCCCCCAACATCTCCCCAAACTGACCCAACCCCCCACCGTAACCTCCCCCAACACTTCCCCAAACTGACCCAACACCCCCGTAACCACCCCAAACTGACCCAAACCCCCCATAACCTCCTCCAACACCTCCCCAAACTGACCCAACACCCCCTTAACCTCCCCCAACATCTCCCCAAACTGACCCGACTCTCCCGTAACCTCCCCCAACACCTCCCCAAACTGACCCAACCCCCCGTAAACTCCCCCAACACACCCCAAACTGACCCAACCCCCCGTAACCTCCCCAACACCTCCCCAAACTGACCCAATCCCCCCGTAACCTCCCCCAACACACCACAAACTGACACGACTCCCCCGTAACCTCCCCCAACACCTCCCCAAACTGACCCAACCACCCCGTAACCTCCCCAACACCTCCCCAAACTGACTCAATCCCCCCGAAACCTCCCCCAACACACCCCAAACTGACACGACTCCCCCGTAACCTCCCCCAACACCTCCCCAAACTGACCCAACACCCCGTAACCTCCTCCAACACCTCCCCAAACTGACCCAACCCCCCGTAACCTCCCCCAACACCTCCCGAAACTGACCCAACCCCCCCGTAACCTCCCCAACACCTCCCCAAACTGACCCAACCCCCCACCGTAACCTCCCCCAACACCTCCCCAAACTGACCCAACCCCCCGTAACCTCCCCAACACCTCCCCAAACTGACCCAACACCCCCGTAACCTCCCCCAACATCTACCTAAACTGACCCGACTCTCCCGTAACCTCCCCCAACACCTCCCCAAACTGACCCAACCCCCCGTAACCTCCCCCAACACACCCCAAACTGACCCAACCCCCCGTAACCTCCCCAACACCTCCCCAAACTGACCCAATCCCCCCGTAACCTCCCCCAACACACCCCAAACTGACCCGACTCCCCCGTAACCTCCCCCAACACCTCCCCAAACTGACCCAACCACCCCGTAACCTCCCCAACACCTCCCCAAACTGAATCAATCCCCCCGTAACCTCCCCCAGCACACCCCAAACTGACCCGACTCCCCCGTAACCGCACCCAACACCTCCTCAAACTGACCCAACCCCCCCGTAACCTCCCCAACACCTCCCCAAACTGACCCAACCCCCCCGTAACCTCCCCCAGCACCTCCCCAAACTGACCTAATCCCCCCGTAACCTCCCCCAACACCACCCCAAACAGACCCAACCCCCCCGTAACCTCCCCCCAACACCTCCCCAAACTGACCCAATTCCCATCGGTAACCCACCCCAACACCTCCCCAAACTGACCCAACACCCCGTAAGCCCCCCCAACACCTCCCCAAACTGACCCAACCCCCCCGGTAACCTCCCCCAACACCTCCCCAAACTGACCCAACACCCCGTAACCTCCCCAATAACCCCCAAACTGACCCAACACCCCCGTAACCTCCCCCAACACCTCCCCAAACAGACACAACACCACCCGTAACCTCCCCCAACAGCCCCCCAAACTGACCCAACACCCCCATAACCTTCCCCAACATCTCCCCAAATTGACACAAGACCCCATAACCTCCCCAACACCTCCCCAAACTGACCCAACGCCCCCGTAACCTCCCCCAACACCTTCCCAAACTGACCCAACACCAAATAACCTCCCCAACACCTCCCCAAACTGACCCAACGCCCCCGTAACCTCCCCAAACACCTCCCCAAACTGACCCAATTCCCACCGGTAACCTCCCCCAACACCTCCCCAAACTGACCCAACCCCCGGTAAACTCCCCCAACAACCCCCCCAAACTGACACAACCCCCCCGGTAACCTCCCCCAACACCTCCCCTAACTGACCCAACACCCCGTAACCGCCCCAATACCCCCCAAACTGACCCAACACCACCGTAACCTCCCCCAACACCTCCCTAAACAGACCCAACACCCCCCGTAACCTCCACCAACAGCCCCCCAAACTGACCCAACACCCCCATAACCCCCACCAACACCTCCCCAAACTGACCCAATCCCCCCGTAACCTCCCCCAACACACCCCAAACTGACCCAACTCCCCCGTAACCTCCTCCAACACCTCCCCAAACTGACCCAACACCCCGTAACCTCCCCAACACATCCCCATACTGACCCAATCCCCTCGTAACCTCCCCCAACACCTCCCCAAACAGACACAACATCCCGTAACCTCCTCCAACACCTCCCCAAACTGACCCAACACCCCCGTAACCTCCTCCAACACCTCTCCAAACTGACAAAAACCGCCCCGTAACCTCCCCCAACACCTCCCCAAACTGACCCAACACCCCCGGTAACCTCCCCCAACATCTCCCCAAACTGACCCAACCCCCCACCGTAACCTCCCCCAACACTTCCCCAAACTGACCCAACACCCCCGTAACCTCCCCAAACTGACCCAACCCCCCCGTAACCTCCTCCAACACCTCCCCAAACTGACCCAACACCCCCGTAACCTCCCCCAACATCTACCTAAACTGACCCGACTCTCCCGTAACCTCCCCCAACACCTCCCCAAACTGACCCAACCCCCCGTAACCTCCCCCAACACACCCCAAACTGACCCAACCCCCCATAACCTCCCCAACACCTCCCCAAACTGACCCAATCCCCCCGTAACCTCCCCCAACACACCCCAAACTGACCCGACTCCCCCGTAACCTCCCCCAACACCTCCCCAAACTGACCCAACCACCCCGTAACTCCCCAACACCTCCCCAAACTGAATCAATCCCCCCGTAACCTCCCCCAGCACACCCCAAACTGACCCGACTCCCCCGTAACCGCTCCCAACACCTCCTCAAACTGACCCAACCCCCCCCGTAACCTCCCCAACACCTCGCCAAACTGACCCAACCCCCCCGTAACCTCCCCCAGCACCTCCCCAAACTGACCTAATCCCCCCGTAACCTCCCCCAACACCACCCCAAACAGACCCAACCCCCCCGTAACCTCCCCCAACACCTCCCCAAACTGACCCAATTCCCAACGGTAACCCACCCCAACACCTCCCCAAACTGACCCAACACCCCGTAAGCCCCCCCAACACCTCCCCAAACTGACCCAACCCCCCCGGTAACCTCCCCCAACACCTCCCCAAACTGACCCAACACCCCGTAACCTCCCCAATAACCCCCAAACTGACCCAACACCCCCGTAACCTCCCCCAACACCTCCCCAAACAGACACAACACCACCCGTAACCGCCCCCAACAGCCCCCCAAACTGACCCAACACCCCCATAACCTTCCCCAACATCTCCCCAAATTGACACAACACCCCATAACCTCCCCAACACCTCCCCAAACTGACCCAACGCCCCCGTAACCTCCCCCAACACCTTCCCAAACTGACCCAACACCAAATAACCTCCCCCAACACCTCCCCAAACTGGCGGAACCCCCCGTAACTTCCCCCAACACCCCCCAAACTGACCCAAGCCCCCCCCGGTAACCTCCCACAACACCTACCCAAACTGACCCAACCCCCCGGTAAACTCCCCCAACACCTCCCCAAACTGACCCAACACCCCGTAACCTCCCCCCAACACCTCCCCAAACTGATCCAACCCCCCCGGTAACCTCCCCAAACTGACCCAACACCCCGTAACCTACCCCAATACACCCCAAACTGACCCAAAACCCCTGTGACCTCCCCCAACAACTCCCCAAACTGACCCAACACCCCCGTAACCTCCCCCAACAACTCCCCAAACAGACCCAACGCCCCCGTAAACTCCCACAACACCTCCCCAAACTGACCCAACCCCCCGTAACTTCACCCAACACCTCCCCAAACTGACCCAACACCCCCGTAACCTCCCAAACACCTCCCCAAACTGACCCGACATCCCCGTAACCTCCCCCAACACCTCCCCAAACTGACCCAACCCCCCGTAACCGCTCCCAACACCTCCTCAAACTGACCCAACCCCCCCGTAACCTCCCCAACACCTCCCCAAACTGACCCAACCCGCCCGTAACCTCCCCCAGCACCTCCCCAAACTGACCCAACACCCCAGTAACCTCCTCCAACACCTCCCCAAACTGACCTAATCCCCCCGTAACCTCCCCCAACACCACCCCAAACAGACCCAACCCCCCCGTAACCTCCCCCAACACCTCCCCAAACTGACCCAATTCCCACCGGTAACCCACCCCAACACCTCCCCAAACTGACCCAACACCCCGTAAGCCCCCCCAACACCTCCCCAAACTGACCCAACCCCCCCGGTAACCTCCCCCAACACCTCCCCAAACTGACCCAACACCCCGTAACCTCCCCAATAACCCCCAAACTGACCCAACACCCCCGTAACCTCCCCCAACACCTCCCCAAACAGACACAACACCACCCGTAACCTCCCCCAACAGCCCCCCAAACTGACCCAACACCCCCATAACCTTCCCCAACATCTCCCCAAATTGACACAAGACCCCATAACCTCCCCAACACCTCCCCAAACTGACCCAACGCCCCCGTAACCTCCCCCAACACCTTCCCAAACTGACCCAACACCCCCCGTAACCTCCGCCAACACCTCCCCAAACTGAACCAACACCCCCGTAACCTCCCCCAACACCTCCCCAAACTGACCCAACACCAAATAACCTCCCCCAACACCTCCCCAAACTGGCGGAACCCCCCGTAACTTCCCCCAACACCCCCCAAACTGACCCAAGCCACCCCCGGTAACCTCCCACAACACCTACCCAAACTGACCCAACCCCCCGGTAACCTCCCCCAACATCTCCCCAAACTGACCCAACCCCCCACCGTAACCTCCCCCAACACTTCCCCAAACTGACCCAACACCCCCGTAACCTCCCCAAACTGACCCAACCCCCCCGTAACCTCCTCCAACACCTCCCCAAACTGACCCAACACCCCCGTAACCTCCCCCAACATCTACCTAAACTGACCCGACTCTCCCGTAACCTCCCCCAACACGTCCCCAAACTGACCCAACCCCCCGTAACCTCCCCCAACACACCCCAAACTGACCCAACCCCCCGTAACCTCCCCAACACCTCCCCAAACTGACCCAATCCCCCCGTAACCTCCCCCAACACACCCCAAACTGACCCGACTCCCCCGTAACCTCCCCCAACACCTCCCCAAACTGACCCAACCACGCCGTAACCTCCCCAACACCTCCCCAAACTGAATCAATCCCCCCGTAACCTCCCCCAGCACACCCCAAACTGACCCGACTCCCCCGTAACCGCTCCCAACACCTCCTCAAACTGACCCAACCCCCCCGTAACCTCCCCAACACCTCCCCAAACTGACCCAACCCCCCCGTAACCTCCCCCAGCACCTCCCCAAACTGACCTAATCCCCCCGTAACCTCCCCCAACACCACCCCAAACAGACCCAACCCCCCCGTAACCTCCCGCAACACCTCCCCAAACTGACCCAATTCCCATCGGTAACCCACCCCAACACCTCCCCAAACTGACCCAACACCCCGTAAGCCCCCCCAACACCTCCCCAAACTGACCCAACCCCCCCGGTAACCTCCCCCAACACCTCCCCAAACTGACCCAACACCCCGTAACCTCCCCAATAACCCCCAAACTGACCCAACACCCCCGTAACCTCCCCCAACACCTCCCCAAACAGACACAACACCACCCGTAACCTCCCCCAACAGCCCCCCAAACTGACCCAACACCCCCATAGCCTTCCCCATCATCTCCCCAAATTGACACAAGACCCCATAACCTCCCCAACACCTCCCCAAACTGACCCAACGCCCCCGTAACCTCCCCCAACACCTTCCCAAACTGACCCAACACCCCCCGTAACCTCCGCCAACACCTCCCCAAACTGAACCAACACCCCCGTAACCTCCCCCAACACCTCCCCAAACTGACCCAACACCAAATAACCTCCCCCAACACCTCCCCAAACTGGCGGAACCCCCCGTAACTTCCCCCAACACCCCCCAAACTGACCCAAGCCCCCCCCGGTAACCTCCCACAACACCTACCCAAACTGACCCAACCCCCCGGTAAACTCCCCCAACACCTCCCCAAACTGACCCAACACCCCGTAACCTCCCCCCAACACCTCCCCAAACTGATCCAACCCCCCCGGTAACCTACCCAAACTGACCCAACACCCCGTAACCTACCCCAATACACCCCAAACTGACCCAACACCCCCGTAACCTCCCCCAACAACTCCCCAAACAGACCCAACGCCCCCGTAAACTCCCACAACACCTCCCCAAACTGACCCAACCCCCCGTAACTTCACCCAACACCTCCCCAAACTGACCCAACACCCCCGTAACCTCCCAAACACCTCCCCAAACTGACCCGACATCCCCGTAATCTCCCCCAACACCTCCCCAAACTGACCCAACCCCCCGTAACCTCCCCCAACACCTCCCCAAACTGACCCAACCACACCGTAACCCCCCCAACACCTCCCCAAACTGACTCAATCCCCCCGTAACCTCCCCCAACACACCTCAAACTGACCCGACTCCCCCGTAACCTCCCCCAACACCTCCCCAAACTGAACCAACACCCCGTAACCTCCTCCAACACCTCCCCAAACTGACCCAAACCCCCCGTAACCTCCCCCAACACCTCCCCAAACTGACCCAACCCCCCCGTAACCTCCCCAACACCTCCCCAAACTGACCCAACCCCCCACCGTAACCTCCCCCAACACCTCCCCAAACTGACCCAAACCCCCGTAACCTCCCCAACACATCCCCAAACTGACCCAACACTCCGTAACCTTCCCCAACACCTCCCCCAAACTGACCCAACCCCCCACCGTAACCTCCCCCAATACCCCCCAAACTGACCCAATTCCCCCGTAACCTCCCCCAACGCCTCCCCAAACTGACCCAACACCCCCGTAACCTCCCCCAACACCTCCCCAAACTGAACCAACCCCCCCGTAACCTCCCCAACACCTCCCCAAACTGACCCACCCCCCACCGTAACCTCCCCCAACACCTCCCCAAACTGACCCAACCCCCCGTAACCTCCCCAACACCTCCCCAAACTGACCCAACACTCCGTAACCTTCCCCAACACCTCCCCAAACTGACCCAACCCCCCACCGTAACCTCCGCCAATACCCCCCAAACTGACCCAATTCCCCCGTAACCTCCCCCAACGCCTCCCCAAACTGACCCAACACCCCCGTAACCTCCTCCAACACCTCCCCAAACTGACCCAACACCCCCGTAACCTCCCCAAACACCTCCCCAAACTGACCCAATTCCCCCGTAACCTCCCCAACGCCTCCCCAAACTGACCCAACACCCCCGTAACCTCCCCAAACACCTCCCCAAACTGACCCAATTCCCCCGTAACCTCCCCCAACGCCTCCCCAAACTGACCCAACACCCCCGTAACCTCCCCAAACACCTCCCCAAACTGACCCAACCCCCCGGTAACCTCCCCCAACACCTCCCCAAACTGACCCAATTCCCACCGGTAACCTCCCCCAACACCTCCCCAAACTGACCCAACCCCCGGTAAACTCCCCCAACAACCCCCCCAAACTGACACAA
Organism: Scyliorhinus torazame; assembly: GCF_047496885.1. Classification (NCBI taxonomy): domain Eukaryota; kingdom Metazoa; phylum Chordata; class Chondrichthyes; order Carcharhiniformes; family Scyliorhinidae; genus Scyliorhinus; species Scyliorhinus torazame. The sequence continues at coordinate 22,056,423 of NC_092708.1, forward strand.
CCCCGGTAACCTCCCCCAACACCTCCCCTAACTGACCCAACACCCCGTAACCGCCCCAATACCCCCCAAACTGACCCAACACCACCGTAACCTCCCCCAACACCTCCCCAAACAGACCCAACTCCCCCGTAACCTCCCCCAACACCTCCCCAAACTGACCCAACACCCCCGTAACCTCCCCAACACCTCCCCATACTGACCCAATCCCCCCGTAACCTCCCCCAACGCCTCCCCAAACAGACACAACATCCCGTAACCTCCTCCAACACCTCCCCAAACTGACCCAACCCCCCCGTAACCTCCTCCAACACCTCTCCAAACTGACCAAAACCGCCCCGTAACCTCCCCCAACATCTCCCCAAACTGACCCAACCCCCCACCGTAACCTCCCCCAACACTTCCCCAAACTGACACAACACCCCCGTAACCTCCACAAACTGACCCAACCCCCCCGTAACCTCCTCCAACACCTCCCCAAACTGACCCAACACCCCCGTAACCTCCCCCAACATCTCCCCAAACTGACCCGACTCTCCCGTAACCTCCCCCAACACCTCCCCAAACTGACCTAACCCCCCGTAACCTCCCCCAACACACCCCAAACTGACCCAACCCCCCGTAACCTCCCCAACACCTCCCCAAACTGACCCAATCCCCCCGTAACCTCCCCCAACACACCCCAAACTGACCCGACTCCCCCGTAACCTCCCCCAACACCTCCCCAAACTGACCCAACCACCCCGTAACCTCCACAACACCTCCCCAAACTGACTCAATCCCCCCGTAACCTCCCCCAACACACCGCAAACTGACCCGACTCCCCCGTAACCGCCCCCAACACCTCCTCAAACTGACCGAACCCCCCTGTAACCTCCGCAACACCTCCCCAAACTGATCCAACTCCCCCGTAACCTCCCCCAACACTTCCCCAAACTGACACAACACCCCCGTAACCTCCACAAACTGACCCAACCCCCCCGTAACCTCCTCCAACACCTCCCCAAGCTGACCCAACACCCCCGTAACCTCCCCCAACATCTCCCCAAACTGACCCGACTCTCCCGTAACCTCCCCCAACACCTCCCCAAACTGACCTAACCCCCCGTAACCTCCCCCAACACACCCCAAACTGACCCAACCCCCCGTAACCTCCCCAACACCTCCCCAAACTGACCCAATCCCCCCGTAACCTCCCCCAACACACCCCAAACTGACCCGACTCCCCCGTAACCTCCCCCAACACCTCCCCAAACTGACCCAACCACCCCGTAACCTCCACAACACCTCCCCAAACTGACTCAATCCCCCCGTAACCTCCCCCAACACACCGCAAACTGACCCGACTCCCCCGTAACCGCCCCCAACACCTCCTCAAACTGACCCAACACCCCAGTAACCTCCTCCAACACCTCCCCAAACTGACCTAAACCCCCGTAACCTCCCCCAACACCACCCCAAACAGACCCAACCCCCCCGTAACCTCCCCCAACACCTCCCCAAACTGACCCAATTCCCACCGGTAACCCACCCCAACACCTCCCCAAACTGACCCAACACCCCGTAACCTCCCCAATAACCCCCAAACTGACCCAACACCCCCGTAACCTCCCCCAACACCTCCCCAAACAGACACAACACCACCCGTAACCTCTCCCAACAGCCCCCCAAACTGACCCAACACCCCCATAACCTTCCCCAACATCTCCCCAAATTGACACAACACCCCATAACCTCCCCAACACCTCCCCAAACTGACCCAACGCCCCCGTAACCTCCCCCAACACCTTCCCAAACTGACCTAACACCCCCCGTAACCTCCGCCAACACCTCCCCAAACTGAACCAACACCCCCGTAACCTCCCCCAACACCTCCCCAAACTGACCCAACACCAAATAACCTCCCCCAACACCTCCCCAAACTGGCGGAACCCCCCGTAACCTCCCCCAACACCCCCCAAACAGACCCAAGCCCCCCCCGGTAACCTCCCACAACACCTCCCCAAACTGACCCAACACCCCCGTAACCTCCCAAACACCTCCCCAAACTGACCCGACATCCCCGTAACCTCCCCCAACACCTCCCCAAACTGACCCAACCCCCCGTAACCGCTCCCAACACCTCCTCAAACTGACCCAACCCCCCCGTAACCTCCCCAACACCTCCCCAAACTGACCCAACCCGCCCGTAACCTCCCCCAGCACCTCCCCAAACTGACCCAACACCCCAGTAACCTCCTCCAACACCTCCCCAAACTGACCTAATCCCCCCGTAACCTCCCCCAACACCACCCCAAACAGACCCAACCCCCCCGTAACCTCCCCCAACACCTCCCCAAACTGACCCAATTCCCACCGGTAACCCACCCCAACACCTCCCCAAACTGACCCAACACCCCGTAAGCCCCCCCAACACCTCCCCAAACTGACCCAACCCCCCCGGTAACCTCCCCCAACACCTCCCCAAACTGACCCAACACCCCGTAACCTCCCCAATAACCCCCAAACTGACCCAACACCCCCGTAACCTCCCCCAACACCTCCCCAAACAGACACAACACCACCCGTAACCTCCCCCAACAGCCCCCCAAACTGACCCAACACCCCCATAACCTTCCCCAACATCTCCCCAAATTGACACAAGACCCCATAACCTCCCCAACACCTCCCCAAACTGACCCAACGCCCCCGTAACCTCCCCCAACACCTTCCCAAACTGACCCAACACCCCCCGTAACCTCCGCCAACACCTCCCCAAACTGAACCAACACCCCCGTAACCTCCCCCAACACCTCCCCAAACTGACCCAACACCAAATAACCTCCCCCAACACCTCCCCAAACTGGCGGAACCCCCCGTAACTTCCCCCAACACCCCCCAAACTGACCCAAGCCCCCCCCGGTAACCTCCCACAACACCTACCCAAACTGACCCAACCCCCCGGTAACCTCCCCCAACATCTCCCCAAACTGACCCAACCCCCCACCGTAACCTCCCCCAACACTTCCCCAAACTGACCCAACACCCCCGTAACCTCCCCAAACTGACCCAACCCCCCCGTAACCTCCTCCAACACCTCCCCAAACTGACCCAACACCCCCGTAACCTCCCCCAACATCTACCTAAACTGACCCGACTCTCCCGTAACCTCCCCAACACGTCCCCAAACTGACCCAACCCCCCGTAACCTCCCCCAACACACCCCAAACTGACCCAACCCCCCGTAACCTCCCCAACACCTCCCCAAACTGACCCAATCCCCCCGTAACCTCCCCCAACACACCCCAAACTGACCCGACTCCCCCGTAACCTCCCCCAACACCTCCCCAAACTGACCCAACCACCCCGTAACCTCCCCAACACCTCCCCAAACTGAATCAATCCCCCCGTAACCTCCCCCAGCACACCCCAAACTGACCCGACTCCCCCGTAACCGCTCCCAACACCTCCTCAAACTGACCCAACCCCCCCGTAACCTCCCCAACACCTCCCCAAACTGACCCAACCCCCCCGTAACCTCCCCCAGCACCTCCCCAAACTGACCTAATCCCCCCGTAACCTCCCCCAACACCACCCCAAACAGACCCAACCCCCCCGTAACCTCCCCCAACACCTCCCCAAACTGACCCAATTCCCATCGGTAACCCACCCCAACACCTCCCCAAACTGACCCAACACCCCGTAAGCCCCCCCAACACCTCCCCAAACTGACCCAACCCCCCCGGTAACCTCCCCCAACACCTCCCCAAACTGACCCAACACCCCGTAACCTCCCCAATAACCCCCAAACTGACCCAACACCCCCGTAACCTCCCCCAACACCTCCCCAAACAGACACAACACCACCCGTAACCTCCCCCAACAGCCCCCCAAACTGACTCAACACCCCCATAGCCTTCCCCATCATCTCCCCAAATTGACACAAGACCCCATAACCTCCCCAACACCTCCCCAAACTGACCCAACGCCCCCGTAACCTCCCCCAACACCTTCCCAAACTGACCCAACAACCCCCGTAACCTCCGCCAACACCTCCCCAAACTGAACCAACACCCCCGTAACCTCCCCCAACACCTCCCCAAACTGACCCAACACCAAATAACCTCCCCCAACACCTCCCCAAACTGGCGGAACCCCCCGTAACTTCCCCCAACACCCCCCAAACTGACCCAAGCCCCCCCCGGTAACCTCCCACAACACCTACCCAAACTGACCCAACCCCCCGGTAAACTCCCCCAACACCTCCCCAAACTGACCCAACACCCCGTAACCTCCCCCCAACACCTCCCCAAACTGATCCAACCCCCCCGGTAACCTACCCAAACTGACCCAACACCCCGTAACCTACCCCAATACACCCCAAACTGACCCAACACCCCCGTAACCTCCCCCAACAACTCCCCAAACAGACCCAACGCCCCCGTAAACTCCCACAACACCTCCCCAAACTGACCCAACCCCCCGTAACTTCACCCAACACCTCCCCAAACTGACCCAACACCCCCGTAACCTCCCAAACACCTCCCCAAACTGACCCGACATCCCCGTAATCTCCCCCAACACCTCCCCAAACTGACCCAACCCCCCGTAACCTCCCCCAACACCTCCCCAAACTGACCCAACCACCCCGTAACCCCCCCAACACCTCCCCAAACTGACTCAATCCCCCCGTAACCTCCCCCAACACACCCCAAACTGACCCGACTCCCCCGTAACCTCCCCCAACACCTCCCCAAACTGAACCAACACCCCGTAACCTCCTCCAACACCTCCCCAAACTGACCCAAACCCCCCGTAACCTCCCCCAACACCTCCCCAAACTGACCCAACCCCCCCGTAACCTCCCCAACACCTCCCCAAACTGACCCAACCCCCCACCGTAACCTCCCCCAACACCTCCCCAAACTGACCCAACCCCCCGTAACCTCCCCAACACATCCCCAAACTGACCCAACACTCCGTAACCTTCCCCAACACCTCCCCCAAACTGACCCAACCCCCCACCGTAACCTCCCCCAATACCCCCCAAACTGACCCAATTCCCCCGTAACCTCCCCCAACGCCTCCCCAAACTGACCCAACACCCCCGTAACCTCCCCCAACACCTCCCCAAACTGAACCAACCCCCCCGTAACCTCCCCAACACCTCCCCAAACTGACCCACCCCCCACCGTAACCTCCCCCAACACCTCCCCAAACTGACCCAACCCCCCGTAACCTCCCCAACACCTCCCCAAACTGACCCAACACTCCGTAACCTTCCCCAACACCTCCCCAAACTGACCCAACCCCCCACCGTAACCTCCGCCAATACCCCCCAAACTGACCCAATTCCCCCGTAACCTCCCCCAACGCCTCCCCAAACTGACCCAACACCCCCGTAACCTCCTCCAACACCTCCCCAAACTGACCCAACACCCCCGTAACCTCCCCAAACACCTCCCCAAACTGACCCAATTCCCCCGTAACCTCCCCAACGCCTCCCCAAACTGACCCAACACCCCCGTAACCTCCCCAAACACCTCCCCAAACTGACCCAATTCCCCCGTAACCTCCCCCAACGCCTCCCCAAACTGACCCAACACCCCCGTAACCTCCCCAAACACCTCCCCAAACTGACCCAACCCCCCGGTAACCTCCCCCAACACCTCCCCAAACTGACCCAATTCCCACCGGTAACCTCCCCCAACACCTCCCCAAACTGACCCAACCCCCGGTAAACTCCCCCAACAACCCCCCCAAACTGACACAACCCCGGTAACCTCCCCCAACACCTCCCCGAACTGACCCAACACCCCGTAACCGCCCCAATACCCCCCAAACTGACCCAACACCACCGTAACCTCCCCCAACACCTCCCCAAACTGACCCAACCCCCCGTAACCTCCCCCAACACCTCCTCAAACTGACCCAATCCCCCCGTAACCTCCCCAACCCCTCCCCAAACTGACCCAATTCCCACCGGTAACCCCCCCCACACCTCCCCAAACTGACCCAAAACCCCGTAACCTCCACCAACACCTCCCCAAACTGACCCAACACCCCCGTTAACCTCCCCCAACACCTCCCCAAACTGACCCAACACCCCGTAACCTCCCCAATACCCCCCAAACTGACCCAACACGCCCATAACCTCCCCCAACACCTCTCCAAACGGACCCAACACCCCCCGTAACATCCCCCAACAGCCCCCCAAACTGACCCAACACCCCCATAACCTCCCCCAACATCTCCCCAAATTGACACAACACACCATAACCTCCCCAACACCTCCCCATACTGACCAAATACCCCCGTAACCTCCCCCAACGCCGCCCCAAACAGACACAACACCCCCGGTAACCTCCCCCAACATCTCCCCAAACTGACCCAACCCCCCACCGTAACCTCCCCCAACACTTCCCCAAACTGACCCAACTCCCCCGTAACCTCCTCCAACACCTCCCCAAACTGACCCAACACCCCCGTAACCTCCCCAACACCTCCCCATACTGACCCAATCCCCCCGTAACCTCCCCCAACACCTCCCCAAACAGACACAACATCCCGTAACCTCCTCCAACACCTCCCCAAACTGACCCAACCACCCCGTAACCTCCTCCAATACAACTCCAAACTGACCAAACCCGCCCCGTAACCTCCCCCAACACCTCCCCAAACTGACCCAACACCCCCGGTAACCTCCCCCAACATCTCCCCAAACTGACCCAACCCCCCACCGTAACCTCCCCCAACACTTCCCCAAACTGACCCAACACCCCCGTAACCACCCCAAACTGACCCAAACCCCCCATAACCTCCTCCAACACCTCCCCAAACTGACCCAACACCCCCTTAACCTCCCCCAACATCTCCCCAAACTGACCCGACTCTCCCGTAACCTCCCCCAACACCTCCCCAAACTGACCCAACCCCCCGTAAACTCCCCCAACACACCCCAAACTGACCCAACCCCCCGTAACCTCCCCAACACCTCCCCAAACTGACCCAATCCCCCCGTAACCTCCCCCAACACACCACAAACTGACACGACTCCCCCGTAACCTCCCCCAACACCTCCCCAAACTGACCCAACCACCCCGTAACCTCCCCAACACCTCCCCAAACTGACTCAATCCCCCCGAAACCTCCCCCAACACACCCCAAACTGACACGACTCCCCCGTAACCTCCCCCAACACCTCCCCAAACTGACCCAACACCCCGTAACCTCCTCCAACACCTCCCCAAACTGACCCAACCCCCCGTAACCTCCCCCAACACCTCCCGAAACTGACCCAACCCCCCCGTAACCTCCCCAACACCTCCCCAAACTGACCCAACCCCCCACCGTAACCTCCCCCAACACCTCCCCAAACTGACCCAACCCCCCGTAACCTCCCCAACACCTCCCCAAACTGACCCAACACCCCCGTAACCTCCCCCAACATCTACCTAAACTGACCCGACTCTCCCGTAACCTCCCCCAACACCTCCCCAAACTGACCCAACCCCCCGTAACCTCCCCCAACACACCCCAAACTGACCCAACCCCCCGTAACCTCCCCAACACCTCCCCAAACTGACCCAATCCCCCCGTAACCTCCCCCAACACACCCCAAACTGACCCGACTCCCCCGTAACCTCCCCCAACACCTCCCCAAACTGACCCAACCACCCCGTAACCTCCCCAACACCTCCCCAAACTGAATCAATCCCCCCGTAACCTCCCCCAGCACACCCCAAACTGACCCGACTCCCCCGTAACCGCACCCAACACCTCCTCAAACTGACCCAACCCCCCCGTAACCTCCCCAACACCTCCCCAAACTGACCCAACCCCCCCGTAACCTCCCCCAGCACCTCCCCAAACTGACCTAATCCCCCCGTAACCTCCCCCAACACCACCCCAAACAGACCCAACCCCCCCGTAACCTCCCCCCAACACCTCCCCAAACTGACCCAATTCCCATCGGTAACCCACCCCAACACCTCCCCAAACTGACCCAACACCCCGTAAGCCCCCCCAACACCTCCCCAAACTGACCCAACCCCCCCGGTAACCTCCCCCAACACCTCCCCAAACTGACCCAACACCCCGTAACCTCCCCAATAACCCCCAAACTGACCCAACACCCCCGTAACCTCCCCCAACACCTCCCCAAACAGACACAACACCACCCGTAACCTCCCCCAACAGCCCCCCAAACTGACCCAACACCCCCATAACCTTCCCCAACATCTCCCCAAATTGACACAAGACCCCATAACCTCCCCAACACCTCCCCAAACTGACCCAACGCCCCCGTAACCTCCCCCAACACCTTCCCAAACTGACCCAACACCAAATAACCTCCCCAACACCTCCCCAAACTGACCCAACGCCCCCGTAACCTCCCCAAACACCTCCCCAAACTGACCCAATTCCCACCGGTAACCTCCCCCAACACCTCCCCAAACTGACCCAACCCCCGGTAAACTCCCCCAACAACCCCCCCAAACTGACACAACCCCCCCGGTAACCTCCCCCAACACCTCCCCTAACTGACCCAACACCCCGTAACCGCCCCAATACCCCCCAAACTGACCCAACACCACTGTAACCTCCCCCAACACCTCCCTAAACAGACCCAACACCCCCCGTAACCTCCACCAACAGCCCCCCAAACTGACCCAACACCCCCATAACCCCCACCAACACCTCCCCAAACTGACCCAATCCCCCCGTAACCTCCCCCAACACACCCCAAACTGACCCAACTCCCCCGTAACCTCCTCCAACACCTCCCCAAACTGACCCAACACCCCGTAACCTCCCCAACACATCCCCATACTGACCCAATCCCCTCGTAACCTCCCCCAACACCTCCCCAAACAGACACAACATCCCGTAACCTCCTCCAACACCTCCTCAAACTGACCCAACACCCCCGTAACCTCCTCCAACACCTCTCCAAACTGACAAAAACCGCCCCGTAACCTCCCCCAACACCTCCCCAAACTGACCCAACACCCCCGGTAACCTCCCCCAACATCTCCCCAAACTGACCCAACCCCCCACCGTAACCTCCCCCAACACTTCCCCAAACTGACCCAACACCCCCGTAACCTCCCCAAACTGACCCAACCTCCCCGTAACCTCCTCCAACACCTCCCCAAACTGACCCAACACCCCCGTAACCTCCCCCAACATCTACCTAAACTGACCCGACTCTCCCGTAACCTCCCCCAACACCTCCCCAAACTGACCCAACCCCCCGTAACCTCCCCCAACACACCCCAAACTGACCCAACCCCCCATAACCTCCCCAACACCTCCCCAAACTGACCCAATCCCCCCGTAACCTCCCCCAACACACCCCAAACTGACCCGACTCCCCCGTAACCTCCCCCAACACCTCCCCAAACTGACCCAACCACCCCGTAACTCCCCAACACCTCCCCAAACTGAATCAATCCCCCCGTAACCTCCCCCAGCACACCCCAAACTGACCCGACTCCCCCGTAACCGCTCCCAACACCTCCTCAAACTGACCCAACCCCCCCGTAACCTCCCCAACACCTCGCCAAACTGACCCAACCCCCCCGTAACCTCCCCCAGCACCTCCCCAAACTGACCTAATCCCCCCGTAACCTCCCCCAACACCACCCCAAACAGACCCAACCCCCCCGTAACCTCCCCCAACACCTCCCCAAACTGACCCAATTCCCAACGGTAACCCACCCCAACACCTCCCCAAACTGACCCAACACCCCGTAAGCCCCCCCAACACCTCCCCAAACTGACCCAACCCCCCCGGTAACCTCCCCCAACACCTCCCCAAACTGACCCAACACCCCGTAACCTCCCCTATAACCCCCAAACTGACCCAACACCCCCGTAACCTCCCCCAACACCTCCCCAAACAGACACAACACCACCCGTAACCGCCCCCAACAGCCCCCCAAACTGACCCAACACCCCCATAACCTTCCCCAACATCTCCCCAAATTGACACAACACCCCATAACCTCCCCAACACCTCCCCAAACTGACCCAACGCCCCCGTAACCTCCCCCAACACCTTCCCAAACTGACCCAACACCAAATAACCTCCCCCAACACCTCCCCAAACTGGCGGAACCCCCCGTAACTTCCCCCAACACCCCCCAAACTGACCCAAGCCCCCCCCGGTAACCTCCCACAACACCTACCCAAACTGACCCAACCCCCCGGTAAACTCCCCCAACACCTCCCCAAACTGACCCAACACCCCGTAACCTCCCCCCAACACCTCCCCAAACTGATCCAACCCCCCCGGTAACCTCCCCAAACTGACCCAACACCCCGTAACCTACCCCAATACACCCCAAACTGACCCAAAACCCCTGTGACCTCCCCCAACAACTCCCCAAACTGACCCAACACCCCCGTAACCTCCCCCAACAACTCCCCAAACAGACCCAACGCCCCCGTAAACTCCCACAACACCTCCCCAAACTGACCCAACCCCCCGTAACTTCACCCAACACCTCCCCAAACTGACCCAACACCCCCGTAACCTCCCAAACACCTCCCCAAACTGACCCGACATCCCCGTAACCTCCCCCAACACCTCCCCAAACTGACCCAACCCCCCGTAACCGCTCCCAACACCTCCTCAAACTGACCCAACCCCCCCGTAACCTCCCCAACACCTCCCCAAACTGACCCAACCCGCCCGTAACCTCCCCCAGCACCTCCCCAAACTGACCCAACACCCCAGTAACCTCCTCCAACACCTCCCCAAACTGACCTAATCCCCCCGTAACCTCCCCCAACACCACCCCAAACAGACCCAACCCCCCCGTAACCTCCCCCAACACCTCCCCAAACTGACCCAATTCCCACCGGTAACCCACCCCAACACCTCCCCAAACTGACCCAACACCCCGTAAGCCCCCCCAACACCTCCCCAAACTGACCCAACCCCCCCGGTAACCTCCCCCAACACCTCCCCAAACTGACCCAACACCCCGTAACCTCCCCAATAACCCCCAAACTGACCCAACACCCCCGTAACCTCCCCCAACACCTCCCCAAACAGACACAACACCACCCGTAACCTCCCCCAACAGCCCCCCAAACTGACCCAACACCCCCATAACCTTCCCCAACATCTCCCCAAATTGACACAAGACCCCATAACCTCCCCAACACCTCCCCAAACTGACCCAACGCCCCCGTAACCTCCCCCAACACCTTCCCAAACTGACCCAACACCCCCCGTAACCTCCGCCAACACCTCCCCAAACTGAACCAACACCCCCGTAACCTCCCCCAACACCTCCCCAAACTGACCCAACACCAAATAACCTCCCCCAACACCTCCCCAAACTGGCGGAACCCCCCGTAACTTCCCCCAACACCCCCCAAACTGACCCAAGCCACCCCCGGTAACCTCCCACAACACCTACCCAAACTGACCCAACCCCCCGGTAACCTCCCCCAACATCTCCCCAAACTGACCCAACCCCCCACCGTAACCTCCCCCAACACTTCCCCAAACTGACCCAACACCCCCGTAACCTCCCCAAACTGACCCAACCCCCCCGTAACCTCCTCCAACACCTCCCCAAACTGACCCAACACCCCCGTAACCTCCCCCAACATCTACCTAAACTGACCCGACTCTCCCGTAACCTCCCCCAACACGTCCCCAAACTGACCCAACCCCCCGTAACCTCCCCCAACACACCCCAAACTGACCCAACCCCCCGTAACCTCCCCAACACCTCCCCAAACTGACCCAATCCCCCCGTAACCTCCCCCAACACACCCCAAACTGACCCGACTCCCCCGTAACCTCCCCCAACACCTCCCCAAACTGACCCAACCACCCCGTAACCTCCCCAACACCTCCCCAAACTGAATCAATCCCCCCGTAACCTCCCCCAGCACACCCCAAACTGACCCGACTCCCCCGTAACCGCTCCCAACACCTCCTCAAACTGACCCAACCCCCCCGTAACCTCCCCAACACCTCCCCAAACTGACCCAACCCCCCCGTAACCTCCCCCAGCACCTCCCCAAACTGACCTAATCCCCCCGTAACCTCCCCCAACACCACCCCAAACAGACCCAACCCCCCCGTAACCTCCCGCAACACCTCCCCAAACTGACCCAATTCCCATCGGTAACCCACCCCAACACCTCCCCAAACTGACCCAACACCCCGTAAGCCCCCCCAACACCTCCCCAAACTGACCCAACCCCCCCGGTAACCTCCCCCAACACCTCCCCAAACTGACCCAACACCCCGTAACCTCCCCAATAACCCCCAAACTGACCCAACACCCCCGTAACCTCCCCCAACACCTCCCCAAACAGACACAACACCACCCGTAACCTCCCCCAACAGCCCCCCAAACTGACCCAACACCCCCATAGCCTTCCCCATCATCTCCCCAAATTGACACAAGACCCCATAACCTCCCCAACACCTCCCCAAACTGACCCAACGCCCCCGTAACCTCCCCCAACACCTTCCCAAACTGACCCAACACCCCCCGTAACCTCCGCCAACACCTCCCCAAACTGAACCAACACCCCCGTAACCTCCCCCAACACCTCCCCAAACTGACCCAACACCAAATAACCTCCCCCAACACCTCCCCAAACTGGCGGAACCCCCCGTAACTTCCCCCAACACCCCCCAAACTGACCCAAGCCCCCCCCGGTAACCTCCCACAACACCTACCCAAACTGACCCAACCCCCCGGTAAACTCCCCCAACACCTCCCCAAACTGACCCAACACCCCGTAACCTCCCCCCAACACTTCCCCAAACTGATCCAACCCCCCCGGTAACCTACCCAAACTGACCCAACACCCCGTAACCTACCCCAATACACCCCAAACTGACCCAACACCCCCGTAACCTCCCCCAACAACTCCCCAAACAGACCCAACGCCCCCGTAAACTCCCACAACACCTCCCCAAACTGACCCAACCCCCCGTAACTTCACCCAACACCTCCCCAAACTGACCCAACACCCCCGTAACCTCCCAAACACCTCCCCAAACTGACCCGACATCCCCGTAATCTCCCCCAACACCTCCCCAAACTGACCCAACCCCCCGTAACCTCCCCCAACACCTCCCCAAACTGACCCAACCACCCCGTAACCCCCCCAACACCTCCCCAAACTGACTCAATCCCCCCGTAACGTCCCCCAACACACCTCAAACTGACCCGACTCCCCCGTAACCTCCCCCAACACCTCCCCAAACTGAACCAACACCCCGTAACCTCCTCCAACACCTCCCCAAACTGACCCAAACCCCCCGTAACCTCCCCCAACACCTCCCCAAACTGACCCAACCCCCCCGTAACCTCCCCAACACCTCCCCAAACTGACCCAACCCCCCACCGTAACCTCCCCCAACACCTCCCCAAACTGACCCAAACCCCCGTAACCTCCCCAACACATCCCCAAACTGACCCAACACTCCGTAACCTTCCCCAACACCTCCCCCAAACTGACCCAACCCCCCACCGTAACCTCCCCCAATACCCCCCAAACTGACCCAATTCCCCCGTAACCTCCCCCAACGCCTCCCCAAACTGACCCAACACCCCCGTAACCTCCCCCAACACCTCCCCAAACTGAACCAACCCCCCCGTAACCTCCCCAACACCTCCCCAAACTGACCCACCCCCCACCGTAACCTCCCCCAACACCTCCCCAAACTGACCCAACCCCCCGTAACCTCCCCAACACCTCCCCAAACTGACCCAACACTCCGTAACCTTCCCCAACACCTCCCCAAACTGACCCAACCCCCCACCGTAACCTCCGCCAATACCCCCCAAACTGACCCAATTCCCCCGTAACCTCCCCCAACGCCTCCCCAAACTGACCCAACACCCCCGTAACCTCCTCCAACACCTCCCCAAACTGACCCAACACCCCCGTAACGTCCCCAAACACCTCCCCAAACTGACCCAATTCCCCCGTAACCTCCCCAACACCTCCCCAAACTGACCCAACACCCCCGTAACCTCCCCAAACACCTCCCCAAACTGACCCAATTCCCCCGTAACCTCCCCCAACGCCTCCCCAAACTGACCCAACACCCCCGTAACCTCCCCAAACACCTCCCCAAACTGACCCAACCCCCCGGTAACCTCCCCCAACACCTCCCCAAACTGACCCAATTCCCACCGGTAACCTCCCCCAACACCTCCCCAAACTGACCCAACCCCCGGTAAACTCCCCCAACAACCCCCCCAAACTGACACAACCCCGGTAACCTCCCCCAACACCTCCCCTAACTGACCCAACACCCCGTAACCGCCCCAATACCCCCCAAACTGACCCAACACCACCGTAACCTCCCCCAACACCTCCCCAAACAGACCCAACTCCCCCGTAACCTCCCCCAACACCTCCCCAAACTGACCCAACACCCCCGTAACCTCCCCAACACCTCCCCATACTGACCCAATCCCCCCGTAACCTCCCCCAACGCCTCCCCAAACAGACACAACATCCCGTAACCTCCTCCAACACCTCCCCAAACTGACCCAACCCCCCCGTAACCTCCTCCAACACCTCTCCAAACTGACCAAAACCGCCCCGTAACCTCCCCCAACACCTCCCCAAACGGACCAACACCCCCGGTAACCTCCCCCAACATCTCCCCAAACTGACCCAACCCCCCACCGTAACCTCCCCCAACACTTCCCCAAACTGACACAACACCCCCGTAACCTCCACAAACTGACCCAACCCCCCCGTAACCTCCTCCAACACCTCCCCAAACTGACCCAACACCCCCGTAACCTCCCCCAACATCTCCCCAAACTGACCCGACTCTCCCGTAACCTCCCCCAACACCTCCCCAAACTGACCTAACCCCCCGTAACCTCCCCCAACACACCCCAAACTGACCCAACCCCCCGTAACCTCCCCAACACCTCCCCAAACTGACCCAATCCCCCCGTAACCTCCCCCAACACACCCCAAACTGACCCGACTCCCCCGTAACCTCCCCCAACACCTCCCCAAACTGACCCAACCACCCCGTAACCTCCACAACACCTCCCCAAACTGACTCAATCCCCCCGTCACCTCCCCCAACACACCGCAAACTGACCCGACTCCCCCGTAACCGCCCCCAACACCTCCTCAAACTGACCGAACCCCCCTGTAACCTCCCCAACACCTCCCCAAACTGATCCAACTCCCCCGTAACCTCCCCCAACACTTCCCCAAACTGACACAACACCCCCGTAACCTCCACAAACTGACCCAACCCCCCCGTAACTTCCTCCAACACCTCCCCAAGCTGACCCAACACCCCCGTAACCTCCCCCAACATCTCCCCAAACTGACCCGACTCTCCCGTAACCTCCCCCAACACCTCCCCAAACTGACCTAACCCCCCGTAACCTCCCCCAACACACCCCAAACTGACCCAACCCCCCGTAACCTCCCCAACACCTCCCCAAACTGACCCAATCCCCCCGTAACCTCCCCCAACACACCCCAAACTGACCCGACTCCCCCGTAACCTCCCCCAACACCTCCCCAAACTGACCCAACCACCCCGTAACCTCCACAACACCTCCCCAAACTGACTCAATCCCCCCGTAACCTCCCCCAACACACCGCAAACTGACCCGACTCCCCCGTAACCGCCCCCAACACCTCCTCAAACTGACCCAACACCCCAGTAACCTCCTCCAACACCTCCCCAAACTGACCTAAACCCCCGTAACCTCCCCCAACACCACCCCAAACAGACCCAACCCCCCCGTAACCTCCCCCAACACCTCCCCAAACTGACCCAATTCCCACCGGTAACCCACCCCAACACCTCCCCAAACTGACCCAACACCCCGTAACCTCCCCAATAACCCCCAAACTGACCCAACACCCCCGTAACCTCCCCCAACACCTCCCCAAACAGACACAACACCACCCGTAACCTCTCCCAACAGCCCCCCAAACTGACCCAACACCCCCATAACCTTCCCCAACATCTCCCCAAATTGACACAACACCCCATAACCTCCCCAACACCTCCCCAAACTGACCCAACGCCCCCGTAACCTCCCCCAACACCTTCCCAAACTGACCCAACACCCCCCGTAACCTCCGCCAACACCTCCCCAAACTGAACCAACACCCCCGTAACCTCCCCCAACACCTCCCCAAACTGACCCAACACCAAATAACCTCCCCCAACACCTCCCCAAACTGGCGGAACCCCCCGTAACCTCCCCCAACACCCCCCAAACAGACCCAAGCCCCCCCCGGTAACCTCCCACAACACCTCCCCAAACTGACCCAACACCCCCGTAACCTCCCAAACACCTCCCCAAACAGACCCGACATCCCCGTAACCTCCCCCAACACCTCCCCAAACTGACCCAACCCCCCGTAACCGCTCCCAACACCTCCTCAAACTGACCCAACCCCCCCGTAACCTCCCCAACACCTCCCCAAACTGACCCAACCCGCCCGTAACCTCCCCCAGCACCTCCCCAAACTGACCCAACACCCCAGTAACCTCCTCCAACACCTCCCCAAACTGACCTAATCCCCCCGTAACCTCCCCCAACACCACCCCAAACAGACCCAACCCCCCCGTAACCTCCCCCAACACCTCCCCAAACTGACCCAATTCCCACCGGTAACCCACCCCAACACCTCCCCAAACTGACCCAACACCCCGTAAGCCCCCCCAACACCTCCCCAAACTGACCCAACCCCCCCGGTAACCTCCCCCAACACCTCCCCAAACTGACCCAACACCCCGTAACCTCCCCAATAACCCCCAAACTGACCCAACACCCCCGTAACCTCCCCCAACACCTCCCCAAACAGACACAACACCACCCGTAACCTCCCCCAACAGCCCCCCAAACTGACCCAACACCCCCATAACCTTCCCCAACATCTCCCCAAATTGACACAAGACCCCATAACCTCCCCAACACCTCCCCAAACTGACCCAACGCCCCCGTAACCTCCCCCAACACCTTCCCAAACTGACCCAACACCCCCCGTAACCTCCGCCAACACCTCCCCAAACTGAACCAACACCCCCGTAACCTCCCCCAACACCTCCCCAAACTGACCCAACACCAAATAACCTCCCCCAACACCTCCCCAAACTGGCGGAACCCCCCGTAACTTCCCCCAACACCCCCCAAACTGACCCAAGCCCCCCCCGGTAACCTCCCACAACACCTACCCAAACTGACCCAACCCCCCGGTAACCTCCCCCAACATCTCCCCAAACTGACCCAACCCCCCACCGTAACCTCCCCCAACACTTCCCCAAACTGACCCAACACCCCCGTAACCTCCCCAAACTGACCCAACCCCCCCGTAACCTCCTCCAACACCTCCCCAAACTGACCCAACACCCCCGTAACCTCCCCCAACATCTACCTAAACTGACCCGACTCTCCCGTAACCTCCCCCAACACGTCCCCAAACTGACCCAACCCCCCGTAACCTCCCCCAACACACCCCAAACTGACCCAACCCCCCGTAACCTCCCCAACACCTCCCCAAACTGACCCAATCCCCCCGTAACCTCCCCCAACACACCCCAAACTGACCCGACTCCCCCGTAACCTCCCCCAACACCTCCCCAAACTGACCCAACCACCCCGTAACCTCCCCAACACCTCCCCAAACTGAATCAATCCCCCCGTAACCTCCCCCAGCACACCCCAAACTGACCCGACTCCCCCGTAACCGCTCCCAACACCTCCTCAAACTGACCCAACCCCCCCGTAACCTCCCCAACACCTCCCCAAACTGACCCAACCCCCCCGTAACCTCCCCCAGCACCTCCCCAAACTGACCTAATCCCCCCGTAACCTCCCCCAACACCACCCCAAACAGACCCAACCCCCCCGTAACCTCCCCCAACACCTCCCCAAACTGACCCAATTCCCATCGGTAACCCACCCCAACACCTCCCCAAACTGACCCAACACCCCGTAAGCCCCCCCAACACCTCCCCAAACTGACCCAACCCCCCCGGTAACCTCCCCCAACACCTCCCCAAACTGACCCAACACCCCGTAACCTCCCCAATAACCCCCAAACTGACCCAACACCCCCGTAACCTCCCCCAACACCTCCCCAAACAGACACAACACCACCCGTAACCTCCCCCAACAGCCCCCCAAACTGACCCAACACCCCCATAGCCTTCCCCATCATCTCCCCAAATTGACACAAGACCCCATAACCTCCCCAACACCTCCCCAAACTGACCCAACGCCCCCGTAACCTCCCCCAACACCTTCCCAAACTGACCCAACACCCCCCGTAACCTCCGCCAACACCTCCCCAAACTGAACCAACACCCCCGTAACCTCCCCCAACACCTCCCCAAACTGACCCAACACCAAATAACCTCCCCCAACACCTCCCCAAACTGGCGGAACCCCCCGTAACTTCCCCCAACACCCCCCAAACTGACCCAAGCCCCCCCCGGTAACCTCCCACAACACCTACCCAAACTGACCCAACCCCCCGGTAAACTCCCCCAACACCTCCCCAAACTGACCCAACACCCCGTAACCTCCCCCCAACACCTCCCCAAACTGATCCAACCCCCCCGGTAACCTACCCAAACTGACCCAACACCCCGTAACCTACCCCAATACACCCCAAACTGACCCAACACCCCCGTAACCTCCCCCAACAACTCCCCAAACAGACCCAACGCCCCCGTAAACTCCCACAACACCTCCCCAAACTGACCCAACCCCCCGTAACTTCACCCAACACCTCCCCAAACTGACCCAACACCCCCGTAACCTCCCAAACACCTCCCCAAACTGACCCGACATCCCCGTAATCTCCCCCAACACCTCCCCAAACTGACCCAACCCCCCGTAACCTCCCCCAACACCTCCCCAAACTGACCCAACCACCCCGTAACCCCCCCAACACCTCCCCAAACTGACTCAATCCCCCCGTAACCTCCCCCAACACACCCCAAACTGACCCGACTCCCCCGTAACCTCCCCCAACACCTCCCCAAACTGAACCAACACCCCGTAACCTCCTCCAACACCTCCCCAAACTGACCCAAACCCCCCGTAACCTCCCCCAACACCTCCCCAAACTGACCCAACCCCCCCGTAACCTCCCCAACACCTCCCCAAACTGACCCAACCCCCCACCGTAACCTCCCCCAACACCTCCCCAAACTGACCCAACCCCCCGTAACCTCCCCAACACATCCCCAAACTGACCCAACACTCCGTAACCTTCCCCAACACCTCCCCCAAACTGACCCAACCCCCCACCGTAACCTCCCCCAATACCCCCCAAACTGACCCAATTCCCCCGTAACCTCCCCCAACGCCTCCCCAAACTGACCCAACACCCCCGTAACCTCCCCCAACACCTCCCCAAACTGAACCAACCCCCCCGTAACCTCCCCAACACCTCCCCAAACTGACCCACCCCCCACCGTAACCTCCCCCAACACCTCCCCAAACTGACCCAACCCCCCGTAACCTCCCCAACACCTCCCCAAACTGACCCAACACTCCGTAACCTTCCCCAACACCTCCCCAAACTGACCCAACCCCCCACCGTAACCTCCGCCAATACCCCCCAAACTGACCCAATTCCCCCGTAACCTCCCCCAACGCCTCCCCAAACTGACCCAACACCCCCGTAACCTCCTCCAACACCTCCCCAAACTGACCCAACACCCCCGTAACCTCCCCAAACACCTCCCCAAACTGACCCAATTCCCCCGTAACCTCCCCAACGCCTCACCAAACTGACCCAACACCCCCGTAACCTCCCCAAACACCTCCCCAAACTGACCCAATTCCCCCGTAACCTCCCCCAACGCCTCCCCAAACTGACCCAACACCCCCGTAACCTCCCCAAACACCTCCCCAAACTGACCCAACCCCCCGGTAACCTCCCCCAACACCTCCCCAAACTGACCCAATTCCCACCGGTAACCTCCCCCAACACCTCCCCAAACTGACCCAACCCCCGGTAAACTCCCCCAACAACCCCCCCAAACTGACACAACCCCGGTAACCTCCCCCAACACCTCCCCTAACTGACCCAACACCCCGTAACCGCCCCAATACCCCCCAAACTGACCCAACACCACCGTAACCTCCCCCAACACCTCCCCAAACAGACCCAACTCCCCCGTAACGTCCCCCAACACCTCCCCAAACTGACCCAACACCCCCGTAACCTCCCCAACACCTCCCCATACTGACCCAATCCCCCCGTAACCTCCCCCAACGCCTCCCCAAACAGACACAACATCCCGTAACCTCCTCCAACACCTCCCCAAACTGACCCAACCCCCCCGTAACCTCCTCCAACACCTCTCCAAACTGACCAAAACCGCCCCGTAACCTCCCCCAACACCTCCCCAAACGGACCAACACCCCCGGTAACCTCCCCCAACATCTCCCCAAACTGACCCAACCCCCCACCGTAACCTCCCCCAACACTTCCCCAAACTGACACAACACCCCCGTAACCTCCACAAACTGACCCAACCCCCCCGTAACCTCCTCCAACACCTCCCCAAACTGACCCAACACCCCCGTAACCTCCCCCAACATCTCCCCAAACTGACCCGACTCTCCCGTAACCTCCCCCAACACCTCCCCAAACTGACCTAACCCCCCGTAACCTCCCCCAACACACCCCAAACTGACCCAACCCCCCGTAACCTCCCCAACACCTCCCCAAACTGACCCAATCCCCCCGTAACCTCCCCCAACACACCCCAAACTGACCCGACTCCCCCGTAACCTCCCCCAACACCTCCCCAAACTGACCCAACCACCCCGTAACCTCCACAACACCTCCCCAAACTGACTCAATCCCCCCGTAACCTCCCCCAACACACCGCAAACTGACCCGACTCCCCCGTAACCGCCCCCAACACCTCCTCAAACTGACCGAACCCCCCTGTAACCTCCCCAACACCTCCCCAAACTGATCCAACTCCCCCGTAACCTCCCCCAACACTTCCCCAAACTGACACAACACCCCCGTAACCTCCACAAACTGACCCAACCCCCCCGTAACCTCCTCCAACACCTCCCCAAACTGACCCAACACCCCCGTAACCTCCCCCAACATCTCCCCAAACTGACCCGACTCTCCCGTAACCTCCCCCAACACCTCCCCAAACTGACCTAACCCCCCGTAACCTCCCCCAACACACCCCAAACTGACCCAACCCCCCGTAACCTCCCCAACACCTCCCCAAACTGACCCAAAACCCCGTAACCTCCACCAACACCTCCCCAAACTGACCCAACACCCCCGGTAACCTCCCCCAACACCTCCCCAAACTGACCCAACACCCCGTAACCTCCCCAATACCCCCCAAACTGACCCAACACGCCCATAACCTCCCCCAACACCTCTCCAAACGGACCCAACACCCCCCGTAACATCCCCCAACAGCCCCCCAAACTGACCCAACACCCCCATAACCTCCCCCAACATCTCCCCAAATTGACACAACACACCATAACCTCCCCAACACCTCCCCATACTGACCAAATACCCCCGTAACCTCCCCCAACGCCGCCCCAAACAGACACAACACCCCCGGTAACCTCCCCCAACATCTCCCCAAACTGACCCAACCCCCCACCGTAACCTCCCCCAACACTTCCCCAAACTGACCCAACTCCCCCGTAACCTCCTCCAACACCTCCCCAAACTGACCCAACACCCCCGTAACCTCCCCAACACCTCCCCATACTGACCCAATCCCCCCGTAACCTCCCCCAACACCTCCCCAAACAGACACAACATCCCGTAACCTCCTCCAACACCTCCCCAAACTGACCCAACCACCCCGTAACCTCCTCCAATACAACTCCAAACTGACCAAACCCGCCCCGTAACCTCCCTCAACACCTCCCCAAACTGACCCAACACCCCCGGTAACCTCCCCCAACATCTCCCCAAACTGACCCAACCCCCCACCGTAACCTCCCCCAACACTTCCCCAAACTGACCCAACACCCCCGTAACCACCCCAAACTGACCCAAACCCCCCATAACCTCCTCCAACACCTCCCCAAACTGACCCAACACCCCCTTAACCTCCCCCAACATCTCCCCAAACTGACCCGACTCTCCCGTAACCTCCCCAACACCTCCCCAAACTGACCCAACCCCCCGTAAACTCCCCCAACACACCCCAAACTGACCCAACCCCCCGTAACCTCCCCAACACCTCCCCAAACTGACCCAATCCCCCCGTAACCTCCCCCAACACACCACAAACTGACACGACTCCCCCGTAACCTCCCCCAACACCTCCCCAAACTGACCCAACCACCCCGTAACCTCCCCAACACCTCCCCAAACTGACTCAATCCCCCCGGAACCTCCCCCAACACACCCCAAACTGACACGACTCCCCCGTAACCTCCCCCAACACCTCCCCAAACTGACCCAACACCCCGTAACCTCCTCCAACACCTCCCCAAACTGACCCAACCCCCCGTAACCTCCCCCAACACCTCCCGAAACTGACCCAACCCCCCCGTAACCTCCCCAACACCTCCCCAAACTGACCCAACCCCCCACCGTAACCTCCCCCAACACCTCCCCAAACTGACCCAACCCCCCGTAACCTCCCCAACACCTCCCCAAACTGACCCAACACCCCCGTAACCTCCCCCAACATCTACCTAAACTGACCCGACTCTCCCGTAACCTCCCCCAACACCTCCCCAAACTGACCCAACCCCCCGTAACCTCCCCCAACACACCCCAAACTGACCCAACCCCCCGTAACCTCCCCAACACCTCCCCAAACTGACCCAATCCCCCCGTAACCTCCCCCAACACACCCCAAACTGACCCGACTCCCCCGTAACCTCCCCCAACACCTCCCCAAACTGACCCAACCACCCCGTAACCTCCCCAACACCTCCCCAAACTGAATCAATCCCCCCGTAACCTCCCCCAGCACACCCCAAACTGACCCGACTCCCCCGTAACCGCTCCCAACACCTCCTCAAACTGACCCAACCCCCCCGTAACCTCCCCAACACCTCCCCAAACTGACCCAACCCCCCCGTAACCTCCCCCAGCACCTCCCCAAACTGACCTAATCCCCCCGTAACCTCCCCCAACACCACCCCAAACAGACCCAACCCCCCCGTAACCTCCCCCCAACACCTCCCCAAACTGACCCAATTCCCATCGGTAACCCACCCCAACACCTCCCCAAACTGACCCAACACCCCGTAAGCCCCCCCAACACCTCCCCAAACTGACCCAACCCCCCCCCGGTAACCTCCCCCAACACCTCCCCAAACTGACCCAACACCCCGTAACCTCCCCAATAACCCCCAAACTGACCCAACACCCCCGTAACCTCCCCCAACACCTCCCCAAACAGACACAACACCACCCGTAACCTCCCCCAACAGCCCCCCAAACTGACCCAACACCCCCATAACCTTGCCCAACATCTCCCCAAATTGACACAAGACCCCATAACCTCCCCAACACCTCCCCAAACTGACCCAACGCCCCCGTAACCTCCCCCAACACCTTCCCAAACTGACCCAACACCAAATAACCTCCCCAACACCTCCCCAAACTGACCCAACGCCCCCGTAACCTCCCCAAACACCTCCCCAAACTGACCCAATTCCCACCGGTAACCTCCCCCAACACCTCCCCAAACTGACCCAACCCCCGGTAAACTCCCCCAACAAACCCCCCAAACTGACACAACCCCCCCGGTAACCTCCCCCAACACCTCCCCTAACTGACCCAACACCCCGTAACCGCCCCAATACCCCCCAAACTGACCCAACACCACCGTAACCTCCCCCAACACCTCCCTAAACAGACCCAACACCCCCCGTAACCTCCACCAACAGCCCCCCAAACTGACCCAACACCCCCATAACCCCCCCCAACACCTCCCCAAACTGACCCAATCCCCCCGTAACCTCCCCCAACACACCCCAAACTGACCCAACTCCCCCGTAACCTCCTCCAACACCTCCCCAAACTGACCCAACACCCCGTAACCTCCCCAACACATCCCCATACTGACCCAATCCCCTCGTAACCTCCCCCAACACCTCCCCAAACAGACACAACATCCCGTAACCTCCTCCAACACCTCCCCAAACTGACCCAACACCCCCGTAACCTCCTCCAACACCTCTCCAAACTGACAAAAACCGCCCCGTAACCCCCCCAACACCTCCCCAAACTGACCCAACACCCCCGGTAACCTCCCCCAACATCTCCCCAAACTGACCCAACCCCCCACCGTAACCTCCCCCAACACTTCCCCAAACTGACCCAACACCCCCGTAACCTCCCCAAACTGACCCAACCCCCCCGTAACCTCCTCCAACACCTCCCCAAACTGACCCAACACCCCCGTAACCTCCCCCAACATCTACCTAAACTGACCCGACTCTCCCGTAACCTCCCCCAACACCTCCCCAAACTGACCCAACCCCCCGTAACCTCCCCCAACACACCCCAAACTGACCCAACCCCCCGTAACCTCCCCAACACCTCCCCAAACTGACCCAATCCCCCCGTAACCTCCCCCAACACACCCCAAACTGACCCGACTCCCCCGTAACCTCCCCCAACACCTCCCCAAACTGACCCAACCACCCCGTAACTCCCCAACACCTCCCCAAACTGAATCAATCCCCCCGTAACCTCCCCCAGCACACCCCAAACTGACCCGACTCCCCCGTAACCGCTCCCAACACCTGCTCAAACTGACCCAACCCCCCCGTAACCTCCCCAACACCTCCCCAAACTGACCCAACCCCCCCGTAACCTCCCCCAGCACCTCCCCAAACTGACCTAATCCCCCCGTAACCTCCCCCAACACCACCCCAAACAGACCCAACCCCCCCGTAACCTCCCCCAACACCTCCCCAAACTGACCCAATTCCCAACGGTAACCCACCCCAACACCTCCCCAAACTGACCCAACACCCCGTAAGCCCCCCCAACACCTCCCCAAACTGACCCAACCCCCCCGGTAACCTCCCCCAACACCTCCCCAAACTGACCCAACACCCCGTAACCTCCCCAATAACCCCCAAACTGACCCAACACCCCCGTAACCTCCCCCAACACCTCCCCAAACAGACACAACACCACCCGTTACCGCCCCCAACAGCCCCCCAAACTGACCCAACACCCCCATAACCTTCCCCAACATCTCCCCAAATTGACACAACACCCCATAACCTCCCCAACACCTCCCCAAACTGACCCAACGCCCCCGTAACCTCCCCCAACACCTTCCCAAACTGACCCAACACCAAATAACCTCCCCCAACACCTCCCCAAACTGGCGGAACCCCCCGTAACTTCCCCCAACACCCCCCAAACTGACCCAAGCCCCCCCCGGTAACCTCCCACAACACCTACCCAAACTGACCCAACCCCCCGGTAAACTCCCCCAACACCTCCCCAAACTGACCCAACACCCCGTAACCTCCCCCCAACACCTCCCCAAACTGATCCAACCCCCCCGGTAACCTCCCCAAACTGACCCAACACCCCGTAACCTACCCCAATACACCCCAAACTGACCCAAAACCCCTGTGACCTCCCCCAACAACTCCCCAAACTGACCCAACACCCCCGTAACCTCCCCCAACAACTCCCCAAACAGACCCAACGCCCCCGTAAACTCCCACAACACCTCCCCAAACTGACCCAACCCCCCGTAACTTCACCCAACACCTCCCCAAACTGACCCAACACCCCCGTAACCTCCCAAACACCTCCCCAAACTGACCCGACATCCCCGTAACCTCCCCCAACACCTCCCCAAACTGACCCAACCCCCCGTAACCGCTCCCAACACCTCCTCAAACTGACCCAACCCCCCCGTAACCTCCCCAACACCTCCCCAAACTGACCCAACCCGCCCGTAACCTCCCCCAGCACCTCCCCAAACTGACCCAACACCCCAGTAACCTCCTCCAACACCTCCCCAAACTGACCTAATCCCCCCGTAACCTCCCCCAACACCACCCCAAACAGACCCAACCCCCCCGTAACCTCCCCCAACACCTCCCCAAACTGACCCAATTCCCACCGGTAACCCACCCCAACACCTCCCCAAACTGACCCAACACCCCGTAAGCCCCCCCAACACCTCCCCAAACTGACCCAACCCCCCCGGTAACCTCCCCCAACACCTCCCCAAACTGACCCAACACCCCGTAACCTCCCCAATAACCCCCAAACTGACCCAACACCCCCGTAACCTCCCCCAACACCTCCCCAAACAGACACAACACCACCCGTAACCTCCCCCAACAGCCCCCCAAACTGACCCAACACCCCCATAACCTTCCCCAACATCTCCCCAAATTGACACAAGACCCCATAACCTCCCCAACACCTCCCCAAACTGACCCAACGCCCCCGTAACCTCCCCCAACACCTTCCCAAACTGACCCAACACCCCCCGTAACCTCCGCCAACACCTCCCCAAACTGAACCAACACCCCCGTAACCTCCCCCAACACCTCCCCAAACTGACCCAACACCAAATAACCTCCCCCAACACCTCCCCAAACTGGCGGAACCCCCCGTAACTTCCCCCAACACCCCCCAAACTGACCCAAGCCCCCCCCGGTAACCTCCCACAACACCTACCCAAACTGACCCAACCCCCCGGTAACCTCCCCCAACATCTCCCCAAACTGACCCAACCCCCCACCGTAACCTCCCCCAACACTTCCCCAAACTGACCCAACACCCCCGTAACCTCCCCAAACTGACCCAACCCCCCCGTAACCTCCTCCAACACCTCCCCAAACTGACCCAACACCCCCGTAACCTCCCCCAACATCTACCTAAACTGACCCGACTCTCCCGTAACCTCCCCCAACACGTCCCCAAACTGACCCAACCCCCCGTAACCTCCCCCAACACACCCCAAACTGACCCAACCCCCCGTAACCTCCCCAACACCTCCCCAAACTGACCCAATCCCCCCGTAACCTCCCCCAACACACCCCAAACTGACCCGACTCCCCCGTAACCTCCCCCAACACCTCCCCAAACTGACCCAACCACCCCGTAACCTCCCCAACACCTCCCCAAACTGAATCAATCCCCCCGTAACCTCCCCCAGCACACCCCAAACTGACCCGACTCCCCCGTAACCGCTCCCAACACCTCCTCAAACTGACCCAACCCCCCCGTAACCTCCCCAACACCTCCCCAAACTGACCCAACCCCCCCGTAACCTCCCCCAGCACCTCCCCAAACTGACCTAATCCCCCCGTAACCTCCCCCAACACCACCCCAAACAGACCCAACCCCCCCGTAACCTCCCGCAACACCTCCCCAAACTGACCCAATTCCCATCGGTAACCCACCCCAACACCTCCCCAAACTGACCCAACACCCCGTAAGCCCCCCCAACACCTCCCCAA
Source organism: Scyliorhinus torazame (assembly GCF_047496885.1). Taxonomy (NCBI): domain Eukaryota; kingdom Metazoa; phylum Chordata; class Chondrichthyes; order Carcharhiniformes; family Scyliorhinidae; genus Scyliorhinus; species Scyliorhinus torazame. Next base: position 22,083,878 of record NC_092708.1, read on the forward strand.
ACTGACCCAACCCCCCCGGTAACCTCCCCCAACACCTCCCCAAACTGACCCAACACCCCGTAACCTCCCCAATAACCCCCAAACTGACCCAACACCCCCGTAACGTCCCCCAACACCTCCCCAAACAGACACAACACCACCCGTAACCTCCCCCAACAGCCCCCCAAACTGACCCAACACCCCCATAGCCTTCCCCATCATCTCCCCAAATTGACACAAGACCCCATAACCTCCCCAACACCTCCCCAAACTGACCCAACGCCCCCGTAACCTCCCCCAACACCTTCCCAAACTGACCCAACACCCCCCGTAACCTCCGCCAACACCTCCCCAAACTGAACCAACACCCCCGTAACCTCCCCCAACACCTCCCCAAACTGACCCAACACCAAATAACCTCCCCCAACACCTCCCCAAACTGGCGGAACCCCCCGTAACTTCCCCCAACACCCCCCAAACTGACCCAAGCCCCCCCCGGTAACCTCCCACAACACCTACCCAAACTGACCCAACCCCCCGGTAAACTCCCCCAACACCTCCCCAAACTGACCCAACACCCCGTAACCTCCCCCCAACACCTCCCCAAACTGATCCAAACCCCCCGGTAACCTACCCCAACTGACCCAACACCCCGTAACCTACCCCAATACACCCCAAACTGACCCAACACCCCCGTAACCTCCCCCAACAACTCCCCAAACAGACCCAACGCCCCCGTAAACTCCCACAACACCTCCCCAAACTGACCCAACCCCCCGTAACTTCACCCAACACCTCCCCAAACTGACCCAACACCCCCGTAACCTCCCAAACACCTCCCCAAACTGACCCGACATCCCCGTAATCTCCCCCAACACCTCCCCAAACTGACCCAACCCCCCGTAACCTCCCCCAACACCTCCCCAAACTGACCCAACCACCCCGTAACCCCCCCAACACCTCCCCAAACTGACTCAATCCCCCCGTAACCTCCCCCAACACACCTCAAACTGACCCGACTCCCCCGTAACCTCCCCCAACACCTCCCCAAACTGAACCAACACCCCGTAACCTCCTCCAACACCTCCCCAAACTGACCCAAACCCCCCGTAACCTCCCCCAACACCTCCCCAAACTGACCCAACCCCCCCGTAACCTCCCCAACACCTCCCCAAACTGACCCAACCCCCCACCGTAACCTCCCCCAACACCTCCCCAAACTGACCCAAACCCCCGTAACCTCCCCAACACATCCCCAAACTGACCCAACACTCCGTAACCTTCCCCAACACCTCCCCCAAACTGACCCAACCCCCCACCGTAGCCTCCCCCAATACCCCCCAAACTGACCCAATTCCCCCGTAACCTCCCCCAACGCCTCCCCAAACTGACCCAACACCCCCGTAACCTCCCCCAACACCTCCCCAAACTGAACCAACCCCCCCGTAACCTCCCCAACACCTCCCCAAACTGACCCACCCCCCACCGTAACCTCCCCCAACACCTCCCCAAACTGACCCAACCCCCCGTAACCTCCCCAACACCTCCCCAAACTGACCCAACACTCCGTAACCTTCCCCAACACCTCCCCAAACTGACCCAACCCCCCACCGTAACCTCCGCCAATACCCCCCAAACTGACCCAATTCCCCCGTAACCTCCCCCAACGCCTCCCCAAACTGACCCAACACCCCCGTAACCTCCTCCAACACCTCCCCAAACTGACCCAACACCCCCGTAACCTCCCCAAACACCTCCCCAAACTGACCCAATTCCCCCGTAACCTCCCCAACGCCTCCCCAAACTGACCCAACACCCCCGTAACCTCCCCAAACACCTCCCCAAACTGACCCAATTCCCCCGTAACCTCCCCCAACGCCTCCCCAAACTGACCCAACACCCCCGTAACCTCCCCAAACACCTCCCCAAACTGACCCAACCCCCCGGTAACCTCCCCCAACACCTCCCCAAACTGACCCAATTCCCACCGGTAACCTCCCCCAACACCTCCCCAAACTGACCCAACCCCCGGTAAACTCCCCCAACAACCCCCCCAAACTGACACAACCCCGGTAACCTCCCCCAACACCTCCCCTAACTGACCCAACACCCCGTAACCGCCCCAATACCCCCCAAACTGACCCAACACCACCGTAACCTCCCCCAACACCTCCCCAAACAGACCCAACTCCCCCGTAACCTCCCCCAACACCTCCCCAAACTGACCCAACACCCCCGTAACCTCCCCAACACCTCCCCATACTGACCCAATCCCCCCGTAACCTCCCCCAACGCCTCCCCAAACAGACACAACATCCCGTAACCTCCTCCAACACCTCCCCAAACTGACCCAACCCCCCCGTAACCTCCTCCAACACCTCTCCAAACTGACCAAAACCGCCCCGTAACCTCCCCCAACACCTCCCCAAACGGACCAACACCCCCGGTAACCTCCCCCAACATCTCCCCAAACTGACCCAACCCCCCACCGTAACCTCCCCCAACACTTCCCCAAACTGACACAACACCCCCGTAACCTCCACAAACTGACCCAACCCCCCCGTAACCTCCTCCAACACCTCCCCAAACTGACCCAACACCCCCGTAACCTCCCCCAACATCTCCCCAAACTGACCCGACTCTCCCGTAACCTCCCCCAACACCTCCCCAAACTGACCTAACCCCCCGTAACCTCCCCCAACACACCCCAAACTGACCCAACCCCCCGTAACCTCCCCAACACCTCCCCAAACTGACCCAATCCCCCCGTAACCTCCCCCAACACACCCCAAACTGACCCGACTCCCCCGTAACCTCCCCCAACACCTCCCCAAACTGACCCAACCACCCCGTAACCTCCACAACACCTCCCCAAACTGACTCAATCCCCCCGTAACCTCCCCCAACACACCGCAAACTGACCCGACTCCCCCGTAACCGCCCCCAACACCTCCTCAAACTGACCGAACCCCCCTGTAACCTCCCCAACACCTCCCCAAACTGATCCAACTCCCCCGTAACCTCCCCCAACACTTCCCCAAACTGACACAACACCCCCGTAACCTCCACAAACTGACCCAACCCCCCCGTAACCTCCTCCAACACCTCCCCAAGCTGACCCAACACCCCCGTAACCTCCCCCAACATCTCCCCAAACTGACCCGACTCTCCCGTAACCTCCCCCAACACCTCCCCAAACTGACCTAACCCCCCGTAACCTCCCCCAACACACCCCAAACTGACCCAACCCCCCGTAACCTCCCCAACACCTCCCCAAACTGACCCAATCCCCCCGTAACCTCCCCCAACACACCCCAAACTGACCCGACTCCCCCGTAACCTCCCCCAACACCTCCCCAAACTGACCCAACCACCCCGTAACCTCCACAACACCTCCCCAAACTGACTCAATCCCCCCGTAACCTCCCCCAACACACCGCAAACTGACCCGACTCCCCCGTAACCGCCCCCAACACCTCCTCAAACTGACCCAACACCCCAGTAACCTCCTCCAACACCTCCCCAAACTGACCTAAACCCCCGTAACCTCCCCCAACACCACCCCAAACAGACCCAACCCCCCCGTAACCTCCCCCAACACCTCCCCAAACTGACCCAATTCCCACCGGTAACCCACCCCAACACCTCCCCAAACTGACCCAACACCCCGTAACCTCCCCAATAACCCCCAAACTGACCCAACACCCCCGTAACCTCCCCCAACACCTCCCCAAACAGACACAACACCACCCGTAACCTCCCCCAACAGCCCCCCAAACTGACCCAACACCCCCATAACCTTCCCCAACATCTCCCCAAATTGACACAACACCCCATAACCTCCCCAACACCTCCCCAAACTGACCCAACGCCCCCGTAACCTCCCCCAACACCTTCCCAAACTGACCCAACACCCCCCGTAACCTCCGCCAACACCTCCCCAAACTGAACCAACACCCCCGTAACCTCCCCCAACACCTCCCCAAACTGACCCAACACCAAATAACCTCCCCCAACACCTCCCCAAACTGGCGGAACCCCCCGTAACCTCCCCCAACACCCCCCAAACAGACCCAAGCCCCCCCCGGTAACCTCCCACAACACCTCCCCAAACTGACCCAACACCCCCGTAACCTCCCAAACACCTCCCCAAACTGACCCGACATCCCCGTAACCTCCCCCAACACCTCCCCAAACTGACCCAACCCCCCGTAACCGCTCCCAACACCTCCTCAAACTGACCCAACCCCCCCGTAACCTCCCCAACACCTCCCCAAACTGACCCAACCCGCCCGTAACCTCCCCCAGCACCTCCCCAAACTGACCCAACACCCCAGTAACCTCCTCCAACACCTCCCCAAACTGACCTAATCCCCCCGTAACCTCCCACAACACCTACCCAAACTGACCCAACCCCCCGGTAACCTCCCCCAACATCTCCCCAAACTGACCCAACCCCCCACCGTAACCTCCCCCAACACTTCCCCAAACTGACCCAACACCCCCGTAACCTCCCCAAACTGACCCAACCCCCCCGTAACCTCCTCCAACACCTCCCCAAACTGACCCAACACCCCCGTAACCTCCCCCAACATCTACCTAAACTGACCCGACTCTCCCGTAACCTCCCCCAACACGTCCCCAAACTGACCCAACCCCCCGTAACCTCCCCCAACACACCCCAAACTGACCCAACCCCCCGTAACCTCCCCAACACCTCCCCAAACTGACCCAATCCCCCCGTAACCTCCCCCAACACACCCCAAACTGACCCGACTCCCCCGTAACCTCCCCCAACACCTCCCCAAACTGACCCAACCACCCCGTAACCTCCCCAACACCTCCCCAAACTGAATCAATCCCCCCGTAACCTCCCCCAGCACACCCCAAACTGACCCGACTCCCCCGTAACCGCTCCCAACACCTCCTCAAACTGACCCAACCCCCCCGTAACCTCCCCAACACCTCCCCAAACTGACCCAACCCCCCCGTAACCTCCCCCAGCACCTCCCCAAACTGACCTAATCCCCCCGTAACCTCCCCCAACACCACCCCAAACAGACCCAACCCCCCCGTAACCTCCCCCAACACCTCCCCAAACTGACCCAATTCCCATCGGTAACCCACCCCAACACCTCCCCAAACTGACCCAACACCCCGTAAGCCCCCCCAACACCTCCCCAAACTGACCCAACCCCCCCGGTAACCTCCCCCAACACCTCCCCAAACTGACCCAACACCCCGTAACCTCCCCAATAACCCCCAAACTGACCCAACACCCCCGTAACCTCCCCCAACACCTCCCCAAACAGACACAACACCACCCGTAACCTCCCCCAACAGCCCCCCAAACTGACCCAACACCCCCATAGCCTTCCCCATCATCTCCCCAAATTGACACAAGACCCCATAACCTCCCCAACACCTCCCCAAACTGACCCAACGCCCCCGTAACCTCCCCCAACACCTTCCCAAACTGACCCAACACCCCCCGTAACCTCCGCCAACACCTCCCCAAACTGAACCAACACCCCCGTAACCTCCCCCAACACCTCCCCAAACTGACCCAACACCAAATAACCTCCCCCAACACCTCCCCAAACTGGCGGAACCCCCCGTAACTTCCCCCAACACCCCCCAAACTGACCCAAGCCCCCCCCGGTAACCTCCCACAACACCTACCCAAACTGACCCAACCCCCCGGTAAACTCCCCCAACACCTCCCCAAACTGACCCAACACCCCGTAACCTCCCCCCAACACCTCCCCAAACTGATCCAACCCCCCCGGTAACCTACCCAAACTGACCCAACACCCCGTAACCTACCCCAATACACCCCAAACTGACCCAACACCCCCGTAACCTCCCCCAACAACTCCCCAAACAGACCCAACGCCCCCGTAAACTCCCACAACACCTCCCCAAACTGACCCAACCCCCCGTAACTTCACCCAACACCTCCCCAAACTGACCCAACACCCCCGTAACCTCCCAAACACCTCCCCAAACTGACCCGACATCCCCGTAATCTCCCCCAACACCTCCCCAAACTGACCCAACCCCCCGTAACCTCCCCCAACACCTCCCCAAACTGACCCAACCACCCCGTAACCCCCCCAACACCTCCCCAAACTGACTCAATCCCCCCGTAACCTCCCCCAACACACCCCAAACTGACCCGACTCCCCCGTAACCTCCCCCAACACCTCCCCAAACTGAACCAACACCCCGTAACCTCCTCCAACACCTCCCCAAACTGACCCAAACCCCCCGTAACCTCCCCCAACACCTCCCCAAACTGACCCAACCCCCCCGTAACCTCCCCAACACCTCCCCAAACTGACCCAACCCCCCACCGTAACCTCCCCCAACACCTCCCCAAACTGACCCAACCCCCCGTAACCTCCCCAACACATCCCCAAACTGACCCAACACTCCGTAACCTTCCCCAACACCTCCCCCAAACTGACCCAACCCCCCACCGTAACCTCCCCCAATACCCCCCAAACTGACCCAATTCCCCCGTAACCTCCCCCAACGCCTCCCCAAACTGACCCAACACCCCCGTAACCTCCCCCAACACCTCCCCAAACTGAACCAACCCCCCCGTAACCTCCCCAACACCTCCCCAAACTGACCCACCCCCCACCGTAACCTCCCCCAACACCTCCCCAAACTGACCCAACCCCCCGTAACCTCCCCAACACCTCCCCAAACTGACCCAACACTCCGTAACCTTCCCCAACACCTCCCCAAACTGACCCAACCCCCCACCGTAACCTCCGCCAATACCCCCCAAACTGACCCAATTCCCCCGTAACCTCCCCCAACGCCTCCCCAAACTGACCCAACACCCCCGTAACCTCCTCCAACACCTCCCCAAACTGACCCAACACCCCCGTAACCTCCCCAAACACCTCCCCAAACTGACCCAATTCCCCCGTAACCTCCCCAACGCCTCCCCAAACTGACCCAACACCCCCGTAACCTCCCCAAACACCTCCCCAAACTGACCCAATTCCCCCGTAACCTCCCCCAACGCCTCCCCAAACTGACCCAACACCCCCGTAACCTCCCCAAACACCTCCCCAAACTGACCCAACCCCCCGGTAACCTCCCCCAACACCTCCCCAAACTGACCCAATTCCCACCGGTAACCTCCCCCAACACCTCCCCAAACTGACCCAACCCCCGGTAAACTCCCCCAACAACCCCCCCAAACTGACACAACCCCGGTAACCTCCCCCAACACCTCCCCTAACTGATCCAACACCCCGTAACCGCCCCAATACCCCCCAAACTGACCCAACACCACCGTAACCTCCCCCAACACCTCCCCAAACAGACCCAACTCCCCCGTAACCTCCCCCAACACCTCCCCAAACTGACCCAACACCCCCGTAACCTCCCCAACACCTCCCCATACTGACCCAATCCCCCCGTAACCTCCCCCAACGCCTCCCCAAACAGACACAACATCCCGTAACCTCCTCCAACACCTCCCCAAACTGACCCAACCCCCCCGTAACCTCCTCCAACACCTCTCCAAACTGACCAAAACCGCCCCGTAACCTCCCCCAACACCTCCCCAAACGGACCAACACCCCCGGTAACCTCCCCCAACATCTCCCCAAACTGACCCAACCCCCCACCGTAACCTCCCCCAACACTTCCCCAAACTGACACAACACCCCCGTAACCTCCACAAACTGACCCAACCCCCCCGTAACCTCCTCCAACACCTCCCCAAACTGACCCAACACCCCCGTAACCTCCCCCAACATCTCCCCAAACTGACCCGACTCTCCCGTAACCTCCCCCAACACCTCCCCAAACTGACCTAACCCCCCGTAACCTCCCCCAACACACCCCAAACTGACCCAATCCCCCGTAACCTCCCCAACACCTCCCCAAACTGACCCAATCCCCCCGTAACCTCCCCCAACACACCCCAAACTGACCCGACTCCCCCGTAACCTCCCCCAACACCTCCCCAAACTGACCCAACCACCCCGTAACCTCCACAACACCTCCCCAAACTGACTCAATCCCCCCGTAACCTCCCCCAACACACCGCAAACTGACCCGACTCCCCCGTAACCGCCCCCAACACCTCCTCAAACTGACCGAACCCCCCTGTAACCTCCCCAACACCTCCCCAAACTGATCCAACTCCCCCGTAACCTCCCCCAACACTTCCCCAAACTGACACAACACCCCCGTAACCTCCACAAACTGACCCAACCCCCCCGTAACCTCCTCCAACACCTCCCCAAACTGACCCAACACCCCCGTAACCTCCCCCAACATCTCCCCAAACTGACCCGACTCTCCCGTAACCTCCCCCAACACCTCCCCAAACTGACCTAACCCCCCGTAACCTCCCCCAACACACCCCAAACTGACCCAACCCCCCGTAACCTCCCCAACACCTCCCCAAACTGACCCAATCCCCCCGTAACCTCCCCCAACACACCCCAAACTGACCCGACTCCCCCGTAACCTCCCCCAACACCTCCCCAAACTGACCCAACCACCCCGTAACCTCCACAACACCTCCCCAAACTGACTCAATCCCCCCGTAACCTCCCCCAACACACCGCAAACTGACCCGACTCCCCCGTAACCGCCCCCAACACCTCCTCAAACTGACCGAACCCCCCTGTAACCTCCCCAACACCTCCCCAAACTGATCCAACTCCCCCGTAACCTCCCCCAGCACCTCCCCAAAGTGACCCAACACCCCAGTAACCTCCTCCAACACCTCCCCAAACTGACCTAAACCCCCGTAACCTCCCCCAACACCACCCCAAACAGACCCAACCCCCCCGTAACCTCCCCCAACACCTCCCCAAACTGACCCAATTCCCACCGGTAACCCACCCCAACACCTCCCCAAACTGACCCAACACCCCGTAACCTCCCCAATAACCCCCAAACTGACCCAACACCCCCGTAACCTCCCCCAACACCTCCCCAAACAGACACAACACCACCCGTAACCTCCCCCAACAGCCCCCCAAACTGACCCAACACCCCCATAACCTTCCCCAACATCTCCCCAAATTGACACAACACCCCATAACCTCCCCAACACCTCCCCAAACTGACCCAACGCCCCCGTAACCTCCCCCAACACCTTCCCAAACTGACCCAACACCCCCCGTAACCTCCGCCAACACCTCCCCAAACTGAACCAACACCCCCGTAACCTCCCCCAACACCTCCCCAAACTGACCCAACACCAAATAACCTCCCCCAACACCTCCCCAAACTGGCGGAACCCCCTGTAACCTCCCCCAACACCCCCCAAACAGACCCAAGCCCCCCCCGGTAACCTCCCACAACACCTCCCCAAACTGACCCAACACCCCCGTAACCTCCCAAACACCTCCCCAAACTGACCCGACATCCCCGTAACCTCCCCCAACACCTCCCCAAACTGACCCAACCCCCCGTAACCGCTCCCAACACCTCCTCAAACTGACCCAACCCCCCCGTAACCTCCCCAACACCTCCCCAAACTGACCCAACCCGCCCGTAACCTCCCCCAGCACCTCCCCAAAATGACCCTACACCCCAGTAACCTCCTCCAACACCTCCCCAAACTGACCTAATCCCCCCGTAACCTCCCCCAACACCACCCCAAACAGACCCAACCCCCCCGTAACCTCCCCCAACACCTCCCCAAACTGACCCAATTCCCACCGGTAACCCACCCCAACACCTCCCCAAACTGACCCAACACCCCGTAAGCCCCCCCAACACCTCCCCAAACTGACCCAACCCCCCCGGTAACCTCCCCCAACACCTCCCCAAACTGACCCAACACCCCGTAACCTCCCCAATAACCCCCAAACTGACCCAACACCCCCGTAACCTCCCCCAACACCTCCCCAAACAGACACAACACCACCCGTAACCTCCCCCAACAGCCCCCCAAACTGACCCAACACCCCCATAACCTTCCCCAACATCTCCCCAAATTGACACAAGACCCCATAACCTCCCCAACACCTCCCCAAACTGACCCAACGCCCCCGTAACCTCCCCCAACACCTTCCCAAACTGACCCAACACCCCCCGTAACCTCCGCCAACACCTCCCCAAACTGAACCAACACCCCCGTAACCTCCCCCAACACCTCCCCAAACTGACCCAACACCAAATAACCTCCCCCAACACCTCCCCAAACTGACGGAACCCCCCGTAACTTCCCCCAACACCCCCCAAACTGACCCAAGCCCCCCCCGGTAACCTCCCACAACACCTACCGAAACTGACCCAACCCCCCGGTAACCTCCCCCAACATCTCCCCAAACTGACCCAACCCCCCACCGTAACCTCCCCCAACACTTCCCCAAACTGACCCAACACCCCCGTAACCTCCCCAAACTGACCCAACCCCCCCGTAACCTCCTCCAACACCTCCCCAAACTGACCCAACACCCCCGTAACCTCCCCCAACATCTACCTAAACTGACCCGACTCTCCCGTAACCTCCCCCAACACCTCCCCAAACTGACCCAACCCCCCGTAACCTCCCCCAACACACCCCAAACTGACCCAACCCCCCGTAACCTCCCCAACACCTCCCCAAACTGACCCAATCCCCCCGTAACCTCCCCCAACACACCCCAAACTGACCCGACTCCCCCGTAACCTCCCCCAACACCTCCCCAAACTGACCCAACCACCCCGTAACCTCCCCAACACCTCCCCAAACTGAATCAATCCCCCCGTAACCTCCCCCAGCACACCCCAAACTGACCCGACTCCCCCGTAACCGCTCCCAACACCTCCTCAAACTGACCCAACCCCCCCGTAACCTCCCCAACACCTCCCCAAACTGACCCAACCCCCCCGTAACCTCCCCCAGCACCTCCCCAAACTGACCTAATCCCCCCGTAACCTCCCCCAACACCACCCCAAACAGACCCAACCCCCCCGTAACCTCCCCCAACACCTCCCCAAACTGACCCAATTCCCATCGGTAACCCACCCCAACACCTCCCCAAACTGACCCAACACCCCGTAAGCCCCCCAACACCTCCCCAAACTGACCCAACCCCCCCGGTAACCTCCCCCAACACCTCCCCAAACTGACCCAACACCCCGTAACCTCCCCAATAACCCCCAAACTGACCCAACACCCCCGTAACCTCCCCCAACACCTCCCCAAACAGACACAACACCACCCGTAACCTCCCCCAACAGCCCCCCAAACTGACCCAACACCCCCATAACCTTCCCCAACATCTCCCCAAATTGACACAACACCCCATAACCTCCCCAACACCTCCCCAAACTGACCCAACGCCCCCGTAACCTCCCCCAACACCTTCCCAAACTGACCCAACACCAAATAACCTCCCCCAACACCTCCCCAAACTGGCGGAACCCCCCGTAACTTCCCCCAACACCCCCCAAACTGACCCAAGCCCCCCCCGGTAACCTCCCACAACACCTACCCAAACTGACCCAACCCCCCGGTAAACTCCCCCAACACCTCCCCAAACTGACCCAACACCCCGTAACCTCCCCCCAACACCTCCCCAAACTGATCCAACCCCCCCGGTAACCTCCCCAAACTGACCCAACACCCCGTAACCTACCCCAATACACCCCAAACTGACCCAAAACCCCTGTAACCTCCCCCAACAACTCCCCAAACTGACCCAACACCCCCGTAACCTCCCCCAACAACTCCCCAAACAGACCCAACGCCCCCGTAAACTCCCACAACACCTCCCCAAACTGACCCAACCCCCCGTAACTTCACCCAACACCTCCCCAAACTGACCCAACACCCCCGTAACCTCCCAAACACCTCCCCAAACTGACCCGACATCCCCGTAACCTCCCCCAACACCTCCCCAAACTGACCCAACCCCCCGTAACCGCTCCCAACACCTCCTCAAACTGACCCAACCCCCCCGTAACCTCCCCAACACCTCCCCAAACTGACCCAACCCGCCCGTAACCTCCCCCAGCACCTCCCCAAACTGACCCAACACCCCAGTAACCTCCTCCAACACCTCCCCAAACTGACCTAATCCCCCCGTAACCTCCCCCAACACCACCCCAAACAGACCCAACCCCCCCGCAACCTCCCCCAACACCTCCCCAAACTGACCCAATTCCCACCGGTAACCCACCCCAACACCTCCCCAAACTGACCCAACACCCCGTAAGCCCCCCCAACACCTCCCCAAACTGACCCAACCCCCCCGGTAACCTCCCCCAACACCTCCCCAAACTGACCCAACACCCCGTAACCTCCCCAATAACCCCCAAACTGACCCAACACCCCCGTAACCTCCCCCAACACCTCCCCAAACAGACACAACACCACCCGTAACCTCCCCCAACAGCCCCCCAAACTGACCCAACACCCCCATAACCTTCCCCAACATCTCCCCAAATTGACACAAGACCCCATAACCTCCCCAACACCTCCCCAAACTGACCCAACGCCCCCGTAACCTCCCCCAACACCTTCCCAAACTGACCCAACACCCCCCGTAACCTCCGCCAACACCTCCCCAAACTGAACCAACACCCCCGTAACCTCCCCCAGCACCTCCCCAAACTGACCCAACACCAAATAACCTCCCCCAACACCTCCCCAAACTGGCGGAACCCCCCGTAACTTCCCCCAACACCCCCCAAACTGACCCAAGCCCCCCCCGGTAACCTCCCACAACACCTACCCAAACTGACCCAACCCCCCGGTAAACTCCCCCAACACCTCCCCAAACTGACCCAACACCCCGTAACCTCCCCAATAACCCCCAAACTGACCCAACACCCCCGTAACCTCCCCCAACACCTCCCCAAACAGACACAACACCACCCGTAACCTCCCCCAACAGCCCCCCAAACTGACCCAACACCCCCATAACCTTCCCCAACATCTCCCCAAATTGACACAAGACCCCATAACCTCCCCAACACCTCCCCAAACTGACCCAACGCCCCCGTAACCTCCCCCAACACCTTCCCAAACTGACCCAACACCCCCCGTAACCTCCGCCAACACCTCCCCAAACTGAACCAACACCCCCGTAACCTCCCCCAGCACCTCCCCAAACTGACCCAACACCAAATAACCTCCCCCAACACCTCCCCAAACTGGCGGAACCCCCCGTAACTTCCCCCAACACCCCCCAAACTGACCCAAGCCCCCCCCGGTAACCTCCCACAACACCTACCCAAACTGACCCAACCCCCCGGTAAACTCCCCCAACACCTCCCCAAACTGACCCAACACCCCGTAACCTCCCCCCAACACCTCCCCAAACTGATCCAACCCCCCCGGTAACCTACCCAAACTGACCCAACACCCCGTAACCTACCCCAATACACCCCAAACTGACCCAAAACCCCCGTAACCTCCCCCAACAACTCCCCAAACTGACCCAACACCCCCGTAACCTCCCCCAACAACTCCCCAAACAGACCCAACGCCCCCGTAAACTCCCACAACACCTCCCCAAACTGACCCAACCCCCCGTAACTTCACCCAACACCTCCCCAAACTGACCCAACACCCCCGTAACCTCCCAAACACCACCCCAAACTGACCCGACATCCCCGTAATCTCCCCCAACACCTCCCCAAACTGACCCAACCCCCCGTAACCTCCCCCAACACCTCCCCAAACTGACCCAACCACCCCATAACCCCCCCAACACCTCCCCAAACTGACTCAATCCCCCCGTAACCTCCCCCAACACACCCCAAACTGACCCGACTCCCCCGTAACCTTCCCCAACACCTCCCCAAACTGAACCAACACCACGTAACCTCCTCCAACACCTCCCCAAACTGACCCAAACCCCCCGTAACCTCCCCCAACACCTCCCCAAACTGACCCAACCCCCCCGTAACCTCCCCAACACCTCCCCAAATTGACCCAACCCCCCACCGTAACCTCCCCCAACACCTCCCCAAACTGACCCAACCCCCCGTAACCTCCCCAACACATCCCCAAACTGACCCAACACTCCGTAACCTTCCCCAACACCTCCCCCAAACTGACCCAACCCCCCACCGTAACCTCCCCCAATACCCTCCAAACTGACCCAATTCCCCCGTAACCTCCCCCAACGCCTCCCCAAACTGACCCAACACCCCCGTAACCTCCCCCAACACCTCCCCAAACTGAACCAACCCCCCCGTAACCTCCCCAACACCTCCCCAAACTGACCCAACCCCCCACCGTAACCTCCCCCAACACCTCCCCAAACTGACCCAACCCCCCGTAACCTCCCCAACACCTCCCCAAACTGACCCAACACTCCGTAACCTTCCCCAACACCTCCCCAAACTGACCCAACCCCCCACCGTAACAAAACAAACAAAGAACAAAGAACAAAGAAATGTACAGCACAGGAACAGGCCCTTCGGCCCTCCAAGCCCGTGCCGACCATACTGCCCGACTAAACTACAATCTTCTACACTTCCTGGGTCCGTATCCTTCTATTCCCATCCTATTCATATATTTGTCAAGATGCCCCTTAAATGTCCCTATCGTCCCTGCCTCCACTACCTCCTCCGGTAGTGAGTTCCAGGCACCCACTACCCTCTGCGTAAAAAACTTGCCTCGTACATCTACTCTAAACTTTGCCCCTCTCACCTTAAACCTATGCCCCCTAGTAATTGACCCCTCTACCCTGGGGAAAAGCCTCTGACTATCCACTCTGTCTATGCCCCTCATAATTTTGTATACCTCTATCAGGTCGCCCCTCAACCTCCTTCGTTCCAGTGAGAACAAACAGAGTTTATTCAATCGCTCCTCATAGCTTATGCCCTCCATACCAGGCAACATTCTGGTAAATCTCTTCTGCACCCTCTCTAAAGCCTCCACATCCTTCTGGTAGTGTGGCGACCAGAATTGAACACTATACTCCAAGTGTGGCCTAACTAAGGTTCTATACAGCTGCAACATGACTTGCCAATTCTTATACTCAATGCCCCGGCCAATGAAGGCAAGCATGCCGTATGCCTTCTTGACTACCTTCTCCACCTGTGTAGCCCCTTTCAGTGATCTGTGGACCTGTACTCCTAGATCTCTTTGACTTTCAATACTCTTGAGGGTTCTACCATTCACTGTATATTCCCTACCTGCATTAGCCCTTCCAAAATGCATTACCTCACATTTGTCCAGGTTAAACTCCATCTGCCATCTCTCCGCCCAAGTCTCCAGACAATCTAAATCCTGCTGTATCCTCAGACAGTCCTCATCGCTATCCGCAATTCCACCAACCTTTGTGTCGTCTGCAAACTTACTAATCAGACCAGTTACATTTTCCTCCAAATCATTTATATATACTACAAAGAGCAAAGGTCCCAGCACTGATCCCTGTGGAACACCACTGGTCACAGCCCTCCAATTAGAAAAGCATCCCTCCATTGCTACCCTCTGCCTTCTATGGCCTAGCCAGTTCTGTATCCACCTTGCCAGTTCACCCCTGATCCCGTGTGACTTCACCTTTTGTACTAGTCTACCATGAGGGACCTTGTCAAAGGCCTTACTGAAGTCCATATAGACAACATCTACTGCCCTACCTGCATCAATCATCTTAGTGACCTCCTCGAAAAACTCTATCAAGTTAGTGAGACACGACCTCCCCTTCACAAAACTGTGCTGCCTCTCACTAATACGTCCATTTGCTTCCAAATGGGAGTAGATCCTGTCTCGAAGAATTCTCTCCAGTAATTTCCCTACCACTGAAGTAAGGCTCACCGGCCTGTAGTTCCCGGGATTATCCCTGCCACCCTTCTTAAACAGAGGAACAACATTGGCTATTCTCCAGTCCTCCGGGACATCCCCTGAAGACAGCGAGGATCCAAAGATTTCTGTCAAGGCCTCAGCAATTTCCTCTCCAGCCTCCTTCAGTATTCTGGGGTAGATCCCATCCGGCCCTGGGGACTTATCTACCTTAATATTTTTTAAGACACCCAACACCTCGTCTTTTTGGATCACAATGTGACCCAGGCTATCTACACCCCCTTCTCCAGACTCAACATCTACCAATTCCTTCTCTTTGGTGAATACTGATGCAAAGTATTCATTTAGTACCTCGCCCATTTCCTCTGGCTCCACACATAGATTCCCTTGCCTATCCTTCAGTGGGCCAACCCTTTCCCTGGCTACCCTCTTGCTTTTTATGTAAGTGTAAAAAGCCTTGGGATTTTCCTTAACCCTATTTGCCAATGACTTTTCATGACCCCTTCTAGCCCTCCTGACTCCCTGCTTAAGTTCCTTCCTACTTTCCTTATATGCCACACAGGCTTCGTCTGTTCCCAGCCTTTTAGCCCTGACAAATGCCTCCTTTTTCTTTTTGACGAGGCCTACAATATCATTCGTCATCCAAGGTTCCCGAAAATTGCCGTATTTGTCTTTCTTCCTCACAGGAACATGCCTGTCCTGTATTCCTATCAACTGACACTTGAAAGCCTCCCACATGTCAGATGTTGATTTGCCCTCAAACATCCGCCCCCAATCTATGCTCTTCAGTTCCCGCCTAATATTGTTATAATTAGCCTTCCCCCAATTTAGCACATTCATCCTCGGACCACTCTTATCCTTGTCCACCAGTACTTTAAAACTTACTGAATTGTGGTCACTGTTACCGAAATGCTCCCCTACTGAAACATCTACCACCTGGCCGGGCTCATTCCCCAATACCAGGTCCAGTACCGCCTCTTCCCTAGTTGGACTGTTTACATATTGTTTTAAGAAGCCCTCCTGGATGCTCCTTACAAACTCTGCCCCGTCTAAGCCCCTGGCACTAAGTGAGTCCCAGTCAATATTGGGGAAGTTGAAGTCTCCCATCACCACAACCCTGTTGTTTTTACTCTTTTCCAAACTCTGTCTACCTATCTGCTCCTCTATCTCCCGCTGGCTGTTGGGAGGCCTGTAGTATACCCCCAACATTGTGACTGCACCCTTCTTATTCCTGATCTCTACCCATATAGCCTCACTGCCCTCTGAGGTGTCCTCTCGCTGTATAGCTGTGATACTCTCCTGAACAAGTAGCGCAACTCCGCCTCCCCTTTTACATCCCCCTCTATCCCGCCTGAAACATCTAAAACCTGGAACGTTTAGCTGCCAATCCTGCCCTTCCCTCAACCAGGTCTCTGTAATGTAACCTCCGCCAATACCCCCCAAACTGACCCAATTCCCCCGTAACCTCCCCCAACGCCTCCCCAAACTGACCCAACACCCCCGTAACCTCCTCCAACACCTCCCCAAACTGACCCAACACCCCCGTAACCTCCCCAAACACCTCCCCAAACTGACCCAATTCCCCCGTAACCTCCCCAACGCCTCCCCAAACTGACCCAACACCCCCGTAACCTCCCCAAACACCTCCCCAAACTGACCCAATTCCCCCATAACCTCCCCCAACGCCTCCCCAAACTGACCCAACACCCCCGTAACCTCCCCAAACACCTCCCCAAACTGACCCAACCCCCCGGTAACCTCCCCCAACACCTCCCCAAACTGACCCAATTCCCACCGGTAACCTCCCCCAACACCTCCCCAAACTGACCCAACCCCCGGTAAACTCCCCCAACAACCCCCCCAAACTGACACAACCCCCCCGGTAACCTCCCCCAACACCTCCCCTAACTGACCCAACACCCCGTAACCGCCCCAATACCCCCCAAACTGACCCAACACCACCGTAACCTCCCCCAACACCTCCCCAAACAGACCCAACTCCCCCGTAACCTCCCCCAACACCTCCCCAAACTGACCCAACACCCCCGTAACCTCCCCAACACCTCCCCAAACTGACTCAATCCCCCCGTAACCTCCCCCAACACACCGCAAACTGACCCGACTCCCCCGTAACCGCCCCCAACACCTCCTCAAACTGACCGAACCCCCCTGTAACCTCCCCAACACCTCCCCAAACTGATCCAACTCCCCCGTAACCTCCCACAGCACCTCCCCAAACTGACCCAACACCCCAGTAACCTCCTCCAACACCTCCCCAAACTGACCTAATCCCCCCGTAACCTCCCCCAACACCACCCCAAACAGACCCAACCCCCCCGTAACCTCCCCCAACACCTCCCCAAACTGACCCAATTCCCACCGGTAACCCACACCAACACCTCCCCAAACTGACCCAACACCCCGTAACCTCCCCAATAACCCCCAAACTGACCCAACACCCCCGTAACCTCCCCCAACACCTCCCCAAACAGACACAACACCACCCGTAACCTCCCCCAACAGCCCCCCAAACTGACCCAACACCCCCATAACCTTCCCCAACATCTCCCCAAATTGACACAACACCCCATAACCTCCCCAACACCTCCCCAAACTGACCCAACGCCCCCGTAACCTCCCCAACACCTTCCCAAACTGACCCAACACCCCCCGTAACCTCCGCCAACACCTCCCCAAACTGAACCAACACCCCCGTAACCTCCCCCAACACCTCCCCAAACTGACCCAACACCAAATAACCTCCCCCAACACCTCCCCAAACTGGCGGAACCCCCCGTAACCTCCCCCAACACCCCCCAAACAGACCCAAGCCCCCCCCGGTAACCTCCCACAACACCTACCCAAACTGACTCAACCCCCTGGTAAACTCCCCCAACACCTCCCCAAACTGACCCAACACCCCGTAACCTCCCCCCAACACATCCCCAAACTGATCCAACCCCCCCAGTAACCTCCCCAAACTGACCCAACACCCCGTAACCTACCCCAATACCCCCCAAACTGACCCAACACCCCCGTAACCTCCCCCAACAACTCCCCAAACTGACCCAACACCCCCGTAACCTCCCCCAACAACTGCCCAAACAGACCCAACGCCCCCGTAAACTCCCACAAAACCTCCCCAAACTGACCCAACCCCCGTAACCTCACCCCACACCTCCCCAAACTGACCCAACACCCCCGTAACCTCCCCAACACCTCCCCAAACTGACCCGACATCCCCGTAACCTCCCCCAACACCTCCCCAAACTGACCCAACCCCCCGTAACCTCCCCCAACGCCTCCTCAAACTGATCCAACCCCTCCGTAACCTCCCCCAACACCTCCCCAAACTGACCCAATTCCCACCGGTAACCCCCCCAACACCTCCCCAAACTGACCCAAAACACCGTAACCTCCCCCAACACCTCCCCAAACTGACCCAACACCCCCCGTAACCTCCCCAATACCCCCCAAACTGACCCAACACCCCCGTAACCTCCCCCAACACCTCCCCAAACTGACCCAACACCCCGTAACCTCCCCAATACCCCCCAAACTGACCCAACACCCCCGTAACCTCCCCCAACACCTCTCCAAACTGACCAAACCCGCCCCGTAACCTCCCCCAACACCTCCCCAAACTGACCCAACACCCCCATAACCTCCCCCAACACCTCCCCAAACTGACCCAACACCCCCATAACCTCCCCCAACATCTCCCCAAATTGACCCAACACCCCGTAACCTCCCCAACATCTCCCCAAACTGACCCAACCCCCCCGTAACCTCCCCCAACATCTCCCCAAACTGACCCAACACCCCGTAACCTCCCCAACATCTCCCCAAACTGACCCAACCCCCCCGTAACCTCCCCCAACGCCTCCCCAAACAGACACAACACCCCGTAACCTCCCCAACATCTCCCCAAACTGACCCAATCCCCCCGTAACCTCCCCCAACGCCTCCCCAAACAGACACAACATCCCGTAACCTCCTCCAACACCTCCCCAAACTGACCCAACCCCCCCGTAACCTCCTCCAACACCTCTCCAAACTGACCAAACCCGCCCCGTAACCTCCCCCAACACCTCCCCAAACTGACCCAACACCCCCGGTAACCTCCCCAACATCTCCCCAAACTGACCCAAGCCCCCACCGTAACCTCCCCCAACACTTCCCCAAACTGACCCAACACCGCCGTAACCTCCCCAAACTGACCCAACCCCCCCATAACCTCCTCCAACACCTCCCCAAACTGACCCAACACCCCCGTACCCTCCCCCAACATCTCCCCAAACTGACCCGACTCTCCCGTAACCTCCCCCAACACCTCCCCAAACTGACCCAACCCCCCCTAACCACCCCCAACACACCACAAACTGACCCAACCCCCCGTAACCTCCCCAACACCTCCCCAAACTGACCCTATCCCCCCGTAACCTCCCCCAACACACCCCAAACTGACCCGAACCCCCCGTAACCTCCCCCAACACCTCCCCAAACTGACCCAACCACCCCGTAACCTCCCCAACACCTCCCCAAACTGACTCAATCCCCCCGTAACCTCCCCCAACACACCCCAAACTGACCCGACTCCCCCGTAACCTCCCCCAACACCTCCCCAAAATGACCCAACACCCCGTAACCTCCTCCAACACATCCCCAAACTGACCCAACCCCCCCGTAACCTCGCCCAACACCTCCCCAAACTGACCCAACCCCCCCGTAACCTCCCCAACACCTCCCCAAACTGACCCAACCCCCCACCGTAACCTCCCCCAACACCTCCCCAAACTGACCCAACCCCCCGTAACCTCCCCAACACCTCCCCAAACTGACCCAACCCCCCCGTAACCTCGCCCAACACCTCCCCAAACTGACCCAACCCCCCACCGTAACCTCCCCCAACACCTCCCCAAACTGACCCAACCCCCCGTAACCTCCCCAACACATCCCCAAACTGACCCAACACTCCGTAACCTTCCCCAACACCTCCCCCAAACTGACCCAACCCCCCGTAACCTCCCCCAACACCTCCCCAAACTGACCCAACCACCCCATAACCCCCCCAACACCTCCCCAAACTGACTCAATCCCCCCGTAACCTCCCCCAACACACCCCAAACTGACCCGACTCCCCCGTAACCTTCCCCAACACCTCCCCAAACTGAACCAACACCACGTAACCTCCTCCAACACCTCCCCAAACTGACCCAAACCCCCCGTAACCTCCCCCAACACCTCCCCAAACTGACCCAACCCCCCCGTAACCTCCCCAACACCTCCCCAAATTGACCCAACCCCCCACCGTAACCTCCCCCAACACCTCCCCAAACTGACCCAACCCCCCGTAACCTCCCCAACACATCCCCAAACTGACCCAACACTCCGTAACCTTCCCCAACACCTCCCCCAAACTGACCCAACCCCCCACCGTAACCTCCCCCAATACCCTCCAAACTGACCCAATTCCCCCGTAACCTCCCCCAACGCCTCCCCAAACTGACCCAACACCCCCGTAACCTCCCCCAACACCTCCCCAAACTGAACCAACCCCCCCGTAACCTCCCCAACACCTCCCCAAACTGACCCAACCCCCCACCGTAACCTCCCCCAACACCTCCCCAAACTGACCCAACCCCCGGTAAACTCCCCCAACAACCCCCCCAAACTGACCCAACCCCCCCGGTAACCTCCCCCAACACCTCCCCAAACTGACCCAACCCCCCACCGTAACAAAACAAACAAAGAACAAAGAACAAAGAAATGTACAGCACAGGAACAGGCCCTTCGGCCCTCCAAGCCCGTGCCGACCATACTGCCCGACTAAACTACAATCTTCTACACTTCCTGGGTCCGTATCCTTCTATTCCCATCCTATTCATATATTTGTCAAGATGCCCCTTAAATGTCCCTATCGTCCCTGCCTCCACTACCTCCTCCGGTAGTGAGTTCCAGGCACCCACTACCCTCTGCGTAAAAAACTTGCCTCGTACATCTACTCTAAACTTTGCCCCTCTCACCTTAAACCTATGCCCCCTAGTAATTGACCCCTCTACCCTGGGGAAAAGCCTCTGACTATCCACTCTGTCTATGCCCCTCATAATTTTGTATACCTCTATCAGGTCGCCCCTCAACCTCCTTCGTTCCAGTGAGAACAAACAGAGTTTATTCAATCGCTCCTCATAGCTTATGCCCTCCATACCAGGCAACATTCTGGTAAATCTCTTCTGCACCCTCTCTAAAGCCTCCACATCCTTCTGGTAGTGTGGCGACCAGAATTGAACACTATACTCCAAGTGTGGCCTAACTAAGGTTCTATACAGCTGCAACATGACTTGCCAATTCTTATACTCAATGCCCCGGCCAATGAAGGCAAGCATGCCGTATGCCTTCTTGACTACCTTCTCCACCTGTGTAGCCCCTTTCAGTGATCTGTGGACCTGTACTCCTAGATCTCTTTGACTTTCAATACTCTTGAGGGTTCTACCATTCACTGTATATTCCCTACCTGCATTAGCCCTTCCAAAATGCATTACCTCACATTTGTCCAGGTTAAACTCCATCTGCCATCTCTCCGCCCAAGTCTCCAGACAATCTAAATCCTGCTGTATCCTCAGACAGTCCTCATCGCTATCCGCAATTCCACCAACCTTTGTGTCGTCTGCAAACTTACTAATCAGACCAGTTACATTTTCCTCCAAATCATTTATATATACTACAAAGAGCAAAGGTCCCAGCACTGATCCCTGTGGAACACCACTGGTCACAGCCCTCCAATTAGAAAAGCATCCCTCCATTGCTACCCTCTGCCTTCTATGGCCTAGCCAGTTCTGTATCCACCTTGCCAGTTCACCCCTGATCCCGTGTGACTTCACCTTTTGTACTAGTCTACCATGAGGGACCTTGTCAAAGGCCTTACTGAAGTCCATATAGACAACATCTACTGCCCTACCTGCATCAATCATCTTAGTGACCTCCTCGAAAAACTCTATCAAGTTAGTGAGACACGACCTCCCCTTCACAAAACTGTGCTGCCTCTCACTAATACGTCCATTTGCTTCCAAATGGGAGTAGATCCTGTCTCGAAGAATTCTCTCCAGTAATTTCCCTACCACTGAAGTAAGGCTCACCGGCCTGTAGTTCCCGGGATTATCCCTGCCACCCTTCTTAAACAGAGGAACAACATTGGCTATTCTCCAGTCCTCCGGGACATCCCCTGAAGACAGCGAGGATCCAAAGATTTCTGTCAAGGCCTCAGCAATTTCCTCTCCAGCCTCCTTCAGTATTCTGGGGTAGATCCCATCCGGCCCTGGGGACTTATCTACCTTAATATTTTTTAAGACACCCAACACCTCGTCTTTTTGGATCACAATGTGACCCAGGCTATCTACACCCCCTTCTCCAGACTCAACATCTACCAATTCCTTCTCTTTGGTGAATACTGATGCAAAGTATTCATTTAGTACCTCGCCCATTTCCTCTGGCTCCACACATAGATTCCCTTGCCTATCCTTCAGTGGGCCAACCCTTTCCCTGGCTACCCTCTTGCTTTTTATGTAAGTGTAAAAAGCCTTGGGATTTTCCTTAACCCTATTTGCCAATGACTTTTCATGACCCCTTCTAGCCCTCCTGACTCCCTGCTTAAGTTCCTTCCTACTTTCCTTATATGCCACACAGGCTTCGTCTGTTCCCAGCCTTTTAGCCCTGACAAATGCCTCCTTTTTCTTTTTGACGAGGCCTACAATATCATTCGTCATCCAAGGTTCCCGAAAATTGCCGTATTTGTCTTTCTTCCTCACAGGAACATGCCTGTCCTGTATTCCTATCAACTGACACTTGAAAGCCTCCCACATGTCAGATGTTGATTTGCCCTCAAACATCCGCCCCCAATCTATGCTCTTCAGTTCCCGCCTAATATTGTTATAATTAGCCTTCCCCCAATTTAGCACATTCATCCTCGGACCACTCTTATCCTTGTCCACCAGTACTTTAAAACTTACTGAATTGTGGTCACTGTTACCGAAATGCTCCCCTACTGAAACATCTACCACCTGGCCGGGCTCATTCCCCAATACCAGGTCCAGTACCGCCTCTTCCCTAGTTGGACTGTTTACATATTGTTTTAAGAAGCCCTCCTGGATGCTCCTTACAAACTCTGCCCCGTCTAAGCCCCTGGCACTAAGTGAGTCCCAGTCAATATTGGGGAAGTTGAAGTCTCCCATCACCACAACCCTGTTGTTTTTACTCTTTTCCAAACTCTGTCTACCTATCTGCTCCTCTATCTCCCGCTGGCTGTTGGGAGGCCTGTAGTATACCCCCAACATTGTGACTGCACCCTTCTTATTCCTGATCTCTACCCATATAGCCTCACTGCCCTCTGAGGTGTCCTCTCGCTGTATAGCTGTGATACTCTCCTGAACAAGTAGCGCAACTCCGCCTCCCCTTTTACATCCCCCTCTATCCCGCCTGAAACATCTAAAACCTGGAACGTTTAGCTGCCAATCCTGCCCTTCCCTCAACCAGGTCTCTGTAATGTAACCTCCGCCAATACCCCCCAAACTGACCCAATTCCCCCGTAACCTCCCCCAACGCCTCCCCAAACTGACCCAACACCCCCGTAACCTCCTCCAACACCTCCCCAAACTGACCCAACACCCCCGTAACCTCCCCAAACACCTCCCCAAACTGACCCAATTCCCCCGTAACCTCCCCAACGCCTCCCCAAACTGACCCAACACCCCCGTAACCTCCCCAAACACCTCCCCAAACTGACCCAATTCCCCCATAACCTCCCCCAACGCCTCCCCAAACTGACCCAACACCCCCGTAACCTCCCCAAACACCTCCCCAAACTGACCCAACCCCCCGGTAACCTCCCCCAACACCTCCCCAAACTGACCCAATTCCCACCGGTAACCTCCCCCAACACCTCCCCAAACTGACCCAACCCCCGGTAAACTCCCCCAACAACCCCCCCAAACTGACACAACCCCCCCGGTAACCTCCCCCAACACCTCCCCTAACTGACCCAACACCCCGTAACCGCCCCAATACCCCCCAAACTGACCCAACACCACCGTAACCTCCCCCAACACCTCCCCAAACAGACCCAACTCCCCCGTAACCTCCCCCAACACCTCCCCAAACTGACCCAACACCCCCGTAACCTCCCCAACACCTCCCCAAACTGACTCAATCCCCCCGTAACCTCCCCCAACACACCGCAAACTGACCCGACTCCCCCGTAACCGCCCCCAACACCTCCTCAAACTGACCGAACCCCCCTGTAACCTCCCCAACACCTCCCCAAACTGATCCAACTCCCCCGTAACCTCCCACAGCACCTCCCCAAACTGACCCAACACCCCAGTAACCTCCTCCAACACCTCCCCAAACTGACCTAATCCCCCCGTAACCTCCCCCAACACCACCCCAAACAGACCCAACCCCCCCGTAACCTCCCCCAACACCTCCCCAAACTGACCCAATTCCCACCGGTAACCCACACCAACACCTCCCCAAACTGACCCAACACCCCGTAACCTCCCCAATAACCCCCAAACTGACCCAACACCCCCGTAACCTCCCCCAACACCTCCCCAAACAGACACAACACCACCCGTAACCTCCCCCAACACCTCCCCAAACTGACCCAACACCCCCATAACCTCCCCCAACACCTCCCCAAACTGACCCAACACCCCCATAACCTCCCCCAACATCTCCCCAAATTGACCCAACACCCCGTAACCTCCCCAACATCTCCCCAAACTGACCCAACCCCCCCCGTAACCTCCCCCAACATCTCCCCAAACTGACCCAACACCCCGTAACCTCCCCAACATCTCCCCAAACTGACCCAACCCCCCCGTAACCTCCCCCAACGCCTCCCCAAACAGACACAACACCCCGTAACCTCCCCAACATCTCCCCAAACTGACCCAATCTCCCCGTAACCTCCCCCAACGCCTCCCCAAACAGACACAACATCCCGTAACCTCCTCCAACACCTCCCCAAACTGACCCAACCCCCCCGTAACCTCCTCCAACACCTCTCCAAACTGACCAAACCCGCCCCGTAACCTCCCCCAACACCTCCCCAAACTGACCCAACACCCCCGGTAACCTCCCCAACATCTCCCCAAACTGACCCAAGCCCCCACCGTAACCTCCCCCAACACTTCCCCAAACTGACCCAACACCGCCGTAACCTCCCCAAACTGACCCAACCCCCCCATAACCTCCTCCAACACCTCCCCAAACTGACCCAACACCCCCGTACCCTCCCCCAACATCTCCCCAAACTGACCCGACTCTCCCGTAACCTCCCCCAACACCTCCCCAAACTGACCCAACCCCCCCTAACCACCCCCAACACACCACAAACTGACCCAACCCCCCGTAACCTCCCCAACACCTCCCCAAACTGACCCTATCCCCCCGTAACCTCCCCCAACACACCCCAAACTGACCCGAACCCCCCGTAACCTCCCCCAACACCTCCCCAAACTGACCCAACCACCCCGTAACCTCCCCAACACCTCCCCAAACTGACTCAATCCCCCCGTAACCTCCCCCAACACACCCCAAACTGACCCGACTCCCCCGTAACCTCCCCCAACACCTCCCCAAAATGACCCAACACCCCGTAACCTCCTCCAACACATCCCCAAACTGACCCAACCCCCCCGTAACCTCGCCCAACACCTCCCCAAACTGACCCAACCCCCCCGTAACCTCCCCAACACCTCCCCAAACTGACCCAACCCCCCACCGTAACCTCCCCCAACACCTCCCCAAACTGACCCAAACCCCCGTAACCTCCCCAACACCTCCCCAAACTGACCCAACACCCCGTAACCTCGCCCAACACCTCCCCAAACTGACCCAACCCCCCACCGTAACCTCCCCCAATACCCCCCAAACTGACCCAATTCCCCCGTAACCTCCCCCAACGCCTCCCCAAACTGACCCAACACCCCCGTAACCTCCTCCAACACCTCCCCAAACTGACCCAACACCCCCGTAACCTCCCCAAACTGACCCAATTCCCCCGTAACCTCCCCCAACGCCTCCCCAAACTGACCCAACACCCCCGTAACCTCCCCCAACGCCTCCCCAAACTGACCCAACACCCCCGTAACCTCCCCAAACACCTCCCCAAACTGACCCAACCCCCCGGTAACCTCCCCCAACACCTCCCCAAACTGACCCAATTCCCACCGGTAACCTCCCCCAACACCTCCCCAAACTGACCCAATCCCCGGTAAACTCCCCCAACAACCCCCCCAAACTGACACAACCCCCCCGGTAACCTCCCCCAACACCTCCCCAAACTGACCCAACACCCCGTAACCGCCCCAATACCCCCCAAACTAACCCAACACCACCGTAACCTCGCCCAACACCTCCCCAAACAGACCCAACACCCCCCGTAACCTCCACCAACAGCCCCCCAAACTGACCCAACACCCCCATAACATCCCGCAACACCTCCCCAAACTGACCCAATCCCCCCGTAACCTCCCCCAACACACCCCAAACTGACCCAACTCCCCCGTAAAATCCCCCAACACCTCCCCAAACTGACCCAACACCCCGGTAACCTCCCCAACACCTCCCCATACTGACCCAATCCCCCCGGAATCTCCCCCAACGCCTCCCCAAACAGACACAACATCCCGTAACCTCCTCTAACACCTCCCCTAACTGACCCAACCCCCCCGTAACCTCCTCGAACACCTCTCCAAACTGACCAAAACTGCCCCGTAAACTCCGCCAACACCTCCCCAAACTGACCCAACACCCCCGGTAACCTCCCCCAACATCTCCCCAAACTGACCCAACCCCCCACCGTAACCTCCCCCAACACTTCCCCAAACTGACCCAACACCCCCGTAACCTCCCCAAACTGACCCAACCCCCCCGTAACCTCCTCCAACACCTCCCCAAACTGACCCAACCCCCCCGTAACCTCCCCCAACATCTCCCCAAACTGACCCGACTCTCCCGTAACCTCCCCCAACACCTCCCCAAACTGACCCAACCCCCCGTAACCTCCCCCAACACACCCCAAACTGACCCAACCCCCCGTAACCTCCCCAACACCTCCCCAAACTGACCCAATCCCCCCGTAACCTCCC
This sequence comes from Scyliorhinus torazame, assembly GCF_047496885.1. Lineage (NCBI taxonomy): Eukaryota > Metazoa > Chordata > Chondrichthyes > Carcharhiniformes > Scyliorhinidae > Scyliorhinus > Scyliorhinus torazame. The sequence goes on from NC_092708.1 coordinate 22,111,742, forward strand.
CCAACACACCCCAAACTGACGCGACTTCCCCGTAACCTCCCCCAGCACCTCCCCAAACTGACCCAACCACCCTGTAACCTCCCCAACACCTCCCCAAACTTACTCAATCCCCCCGTAACCTCCCCCAACACACCGCAAACTGACCCGACTCCCCCGTAACCGCCCCCAACCCCTCCCCAAACTGACCCAACCCCACCGTAACCTCCCCCAACACCTCCCCAAACTGACCCAACCCCCCCGTAACCTCCCCCAGCACCTCCCCAAACTGACCCAACACCCCGTAACCTCCCCAATAACCCCCAAACTGACCCAACACCCCCGTAACCTCCCCCAACACCTCCCCAGACAGACACAACACCACCCGCAACCTCCCCCAACAGCCCCCCAAACTGACCCAACGCCCCCGTAACCTCCCCCAAAACCTTCCCAAACTGACCCAACACCCCCGTAACCTCCGCCAACACCTCCCCAAACTGAACCAACACCCCCGTAACCTCCCCCAACACCTCCCCAAACTGACCCAACACCAAATAACCTCCCCCAACACCTCCCCAAACTGGCGGAACCCCCCGTAACCACTCACAACACCCCCCAAACTGACCCAAGCCCCCCCCGGTAACCTCCCACAACACCTACCCAAACTGACCCAACCCCCCGGTAAACTCCCCCAACACCTCCCCAAACTGACCCAACACCCCGTAACCTCCCCCCAACACCTCCCCAAACTGATCCAACCCCCCCGGTAACCTCCCCAAACTGACCCAACACCCCGTAACCTACCCCAATACCCCCCAAACTGACCCAACACCCCCGTAACCTCCCCCAACAACTCCCCAAACAGACCCAACGCCCCCGTAAACTCCCACAACTCCCCAAACTGACCCAACCCCCCGTAACCTCACCCAACACCTCCCCAAACTGACACAACACCCCCGTAACCTCCCCAACCCCTCCCCAAACTGACCCGACATACCCGTAACCGCCCCCAATACCTCCCCAAACTGACCCAACCCCCCGTAACCTCCCCCAACACCTCCTCAAACTGACCCAACCCCCCCGTAACCTCCCCCAACACCTCCCCACACTGACCCAATTCCCACCGGTAACCCCCCCAACACCTCCCCAAACTGACCCAAAACCCCGTAACCTCCCCCAACACCTCCCCAAACTGACCCAAACCCCCCCGGTAACCTCCCCCAACACCTCCCCAAACTGACCCAACACCCCGTAACGTCCCCAATACCCCCCAAACTGACCCAACACCCCCGTAACCTCCCCCAACACCTCTCCAAACAGACCCAACACCCCCCGTAACATCCCCCAACAGCCCCCCAAACTGACCCAACACCCCCATAACCTCCCCCAACATCTCCCCAAATTGACACAACACCCCATAACCTCCCCAACACCTCCCCATACTGACCCAATCCCCCCGTAACCTCCCCCAACGCCTCCCCAAACAGACACAACACCCCGTAACCTCCTCCAACACCTCCCCAAACTGACCCAACCCCCCCGTAACCTCCTCCAACACCTCTCCAAACTGACCAAACACGTCCCGTAACCTCCCCCAACACCTCCCCAAACTGACCCAACACCCCCAGTAACCTCCCCCAACATCTCCCCAAACTGACCCAACCCCCCACCGTAACCTCCCCCAATACTTCCCCAAACTGACCCAACACCCCCATAACCTCCCCAAACTGACCCAACCCCCTCATAACCTCCTCCAACACCTCCCCAAACTGACCCAACACCCCCGTAACCTCCCCCAACATCTCCCCAAACTGACCCGACTCTCCCGTAACCTCCCCCAACACCTCCCCAAACTGACCCAACCCCCCGTAACCTCCCCCAACACACCCCAAACTGACCCAACCCCCCGTAACCTCCCCAACACCTCCCCAAACTGACCCAATCCCCCCGTAACCTCCCCCAACACAACCCAAACTGACCCGACTCCCCCGTAACCTCCCCCGTAACCTCCCCAAACTGACCCAACCACCCCGTAACCTCCCCAACACCTCCCCAAACTGACTCAATCCCCCCGTAACATCCCCAACACACCCCAAACTGACCCGACTCCCCCGTAACCTCCCCCAACACCTCCCCAAACTGACCCAACACCCCGTAACCTGCTCCAACACCTCCCCAAACTGACCCAACCCCGCGTAACCTCCCCCAACACCTCCCCAAACTGACCCAACCCCCCCGTAACCTCCACAACACCTCCCCAAACTGACCCAACCCCCCACCGTAACCTCCCCCAACACCTCCCCAAACTGACCCAACCCGCCGTAACCTCCCCAACACCTCCCCAAACTGACCCAACCCCCCACCGTAACCTACCCCAATACCCCCCAAACTGACCCAATTCCCCCTTAACCTCCCCCAACGCCTCCCCAAACAGCCGCAACACCCCCGTAACCTCCTCCAACACCTCCACAAACTGACCCAACACCCCGTAACCTCCCCAAACACCTCCCCAAACTGACCCAATCCCCCCGTAACCTCCCCCAACGCCTCCCCAAACTGACCCAACACCCCCGTAACCTCCCCAAACACCTCCCCAAACTGACCCAATTCCCCCGTAACCTCCCCCAACGTCTCCCCAAACTGACCCAACACCCCCGTAACCTCCCCAAACACCTCCCCAAACTGACACAACCCCCCGGTAACCTCCCCCAACACCTCCCCAAACTGGCCCAATTCCCAGCGGTAACCTCCCCCAACACCTCCCCAAACTGACCCAACCCCCGGTAAACTCCCCCAACAACCCCCCCAAACTGACCCAACCCCCCCGGTAACCTCCCCCAACACCTCCCCAAACTGACCCAACACCCCGTAACCGCCCCAATACCCCCCAAACTGACCCAACACCACCATAACCTCCCCCAACACCTCCCCAAACAGACCCAACACCCCCCGTAACCTCCACCAACAGCCCCCCAAACTGACCCAACACCCCCATAACCTCCCCCAACACCTCCCCAAACTGACCCAATCCCCCCGTAACCTCCCCCAACACACCCCAACCTGACCAAACTCCCCCGTAACCTCCCCCAACACCTCCCCAAACTGACCCATCACCCCCGTAACCTCCCCAACACCTCCCCATACTGACCCAATCCCCCCGTAACCTACCCCAACGCCTCCCCAAACAGACACAACATCCCGTAACCTCCTCCAACACCTCCCCAAACTGACCCAACCCCCCCGTAACCTCCTCCAACACCGCTCCAAAATGACAAAAACCGCCCCGTAACCTCCCCCAACACCTCCCCAAACTGACCCAACACCCCCGGTAACCTCCCCCAACATCTCCCCAAACTGACCCAACCCCCCACCGTAACCTCCCCCAACACTTCCCCAAACTGACCCAACACCCCCGTAACCTCCCTAAACTGACCCAACCCCCCCGTAACCTCCTCCAACACCTCCCCAAACTGACCCAACACCCCCGTAACCTCCCCCAACATCTCCCCAAACTGACCCGACTCTCCCGTAACCTCCCCCAACACCTCCCCGAACTGACCCAACCCCCCGTAACCTCCCCCAACACACCCCAAACTGACCCAACCCCCCGTAACCTCCCCAACACCTCCCCAAACTGTCCCAATCCCCCCGTAACCTCCCCCAACACACCCCAAACTGACCCGACTCCCCCGTAACCTCCCCCAACACCTCCCCAAACTGACCCAACCACCCCGTAACCTCCCCAACACCTCCCCAAACTGACTCAATCCCCCCGTAACCTCCCCCAACACACCCCAAACTGACCCGACTCCCCCGTAACCGCCCCCAACACCTCCCCAAACTGACCCAAACCCCCGGAACCTCCCCCAACACCTCCCCAAACTGACCCAACCCCCCCGTAACCTCCCCCAACACCTCCTCAAACTGACACAACCCCCCCCCGTAACCTCCCCAACACCTCCCCAAACTGACACAATCCCCCCGTAACCTCCCCCAACACCTTCCCAAACTGACCCAAACCCCCCGTAACCTCCTCCAGCACCTCCCCAAACTGACCCAATTCCCCCGTAACCTCCCCCAACGCCTCCCCAAACTGACCCAACACCCCCGTAACCTCCCCAAACACCTCCCCAAACTGACCCAATCCCCCCGTAACCTCCCCCAACACCTCCCGAAACTGACCCAAACCCCCCGTAACCTCCTCCAGCACCTCCCCAAACTGACCCAATTCCCCCTTAACCTCCCCCAACGCCTCCCCAAACTGACCCAACACCCCCGTAACCTCCCCAAACACCTCCCCAAACTGACCCAATCCCCCCGTAACCTCCCCCAACACCTCCCCAAATTGACCCAACCCCCCCGGTAACCTCCCCCAACACCTCCCCAAACTGACCCAATTCCCACCGGTAACCTCACCCAACACCTCCCCAAACTGAGCCAACCCCCGGTAAACTCCCCCAACACCTCCCCAAACTGACCCAACCCCCCCGTAACCTCCCCCAACACCTCCCCAAACTGACCCAACCCCCCCGTAACCTCCCCCAACACCTCCTCAAACTGACACAACCCCCCCCGTAACCTCCCCCAACACCTCCCCAAACTGACACAATCCTCCCGTAACCTCCCCCAACACCTCCCCAAACTGACCCAACACCCCGTAACCGCCCCAATACCCCCCAAACGGACCCAACACCCCCGTAACCTCCGCAACACCTCCCCAAACAGACCCAACACCCCCCGTAACCTACACTAACAGCCCCCCAAACTGACACAACACCCCCGGTAACCTCCCCCAACATCTCCCCAAACTGACCCAACCCCCCACCGTAACCTCCCCCAACACTTCCCCAAACTGACCCAACACCCCCGTAACCTCCCTAAACTGACCCAACCCCCCCGTAACCTCCTCCAACACCTCCCCAAACTGACCCAACACCCCCGTAACCTCCCCCAACATCTCCCCAAACTGACCCGACTCTCCCGTAACCTCCCCCAACACCTCCCCAAACTGACCCAACCCCCCGTAACCTCCCCCAACACACCCCAAACTGACCCAACCCCCCGTAACCTCCCCAACACCTCCCCAAACTGACCCAATCCCCCCGTAACCTCCCCCAACACACCCCAAACTGACCCGACTCCCCCGTAACCTCCCCCAACACCTCCCCAAACTGACCCACCCACCCCGTAACCTCCCCAACACCTCCCCAAACTGACTCAATCCCCCCGTAACGTCCCCCAACACACCCCAAACTGACCCGACTCCCCCGTAACCGCCCCCAACACCTCCTCAAACTGACCCAACCCCCCCGTAACCTCCCCCAGCACCTCCCCAAACTGACCCAACCCCCCCGTAACCTCCCCCAACACCTCCCCAAACTGACACAACCCCCCCCGTAACCTCTCCCAACACCTCCCCAAACTGACACAATCCCCCCGTAACCTCCCCCAACACCTCCCGAAACTGACCCAAACCCCCCGTAACCTCCTCCAGCACCTCCCCAAACTGACCCAATTCCCCCGTAACCTCCCCCAACGCCTCCCCAAACTGACCCAACACCCCCGTAACCTCCCCAAACACCTCCCCAAACTGACCCAATCCCCCCGTAACCTCCCCCAACACCTCCCCAAATTGACCCAACCCCCCCGGTAACCTCCCCCAACACCTCCCCAAACTGACTCAATTCCCACCGGTAACCTCCCCCAACACCTCCCCAAACTGAGCCAACCCCCGGTAAACTCCCCCAACAACCCCCCCAAACTGACCCAACCCCCCCGGTAACCTCCCCCAATACCTCCCCAAACTGACCCAACACCCCGTAACCGCCCCAATACCCCCCCAAACCGACCCAACACCCCCGTAACCTCCCCCAACATCTCCCCAAACTGACACAACACCCTATAACCTCCCCAACACCTCCCTAAACTGACCCAACGCCCCCGTAACCTCCCCAACACCTCCCCAAACTGACCCAACGCCCCCGTAACCTCCCCCAACACCTCCCCAAACTGACCCAACACCCCCCGTAACCTCCCCCAACACCTCCCCAAACTGACCCAACACCACGTAACCTCCCCCAACACCTCCCCAAACCCCCAAAACCCCGTAACCTCCCCCAACAGACCCCCAAACTGACCCAACACCCCATAACCTCTCCCAACACCTCCCCAAACTGACACAATTCCCCCGTAACCTCCCCCAACGCCTCCCCAAACTGACCCAACACCCCCGTAACCTCCCCAAACACCTCCCCAAACTGATCCAAACCCCCCGTAACCTCCCCCAACACCTCCCCAAATTGACCCAACCCCCCCGGTAACCTCCCCCAACACCTCCCCAAACTGACCCAATTCCCACCGGTAACCTCCCCCAACACCTCCCCAAACTGACCCAACCCCCGGTAAACTCCCCCAACAACACCCCCAAACTGACCCAACCCCCCCGGTAACCTCCCCCAACACCTCCCCAAACTGACCCAACACCCCGTAACCGCCCCAATACCCCCCAAACTGACCCAACATCCCCGTAACCTCCGCAACACCTCCCCAAACAGACCCAACACCCCCCGTAACCTCCACTAACAGCCCCCCAAACTGACCCAACACCCCCATAACCTCCCCCAACATCTCCCCAAACTGACACAACACCCCATAACCTCCCCAACACCTCCCCAAACTGACCCAACGGCCCCGTAACCTCCCCAACACCTCCCCAAACTGACCCAACGCCCCCGTAACCTCCCCAAATACCTCCCCAAACTGACCCAACACCCCCCGTAACCTCCCCCAACACCTCCCCAAACTGACCCAACACCTCGTAACCTCCCCCAACACCTCCCCAAACCCCCAACACCCCCCGTAACCTCCCCCAACAGACCCCCAAACTGACCCAACACCCCATAACCTCTCCCAACACCTCCCCAAACTGACCCAATGCCCCCGTAACCTCCCACAACACCTCCCCAATCTTACCCAACACCCCTGTAACCTCCCCCAACGCCTCCCCAAACTGACTCAACACCTCGTAACCTCCCCCAACACACCCCAAACTGACCCAACCCCCCCCATAACCTCCCACAACACCCCGCCAAACTGAACCAACACCCCCCCGTAACCTCCCCCGACACCGCCGCAAACTGACCCAACATCTCGTAACCTCCCCGACCTGCCCAAACTGACCCAACACCCCGTATCCTCACCCAACATCTCCCCAAACTGACCCAACACCTCCGTAACCTCCCCCAACACCTCCCCAAACTGACCCAACCCCCCGTAACCTCCCCAACACCTCCCCAAACTGACCCAATCCCCCCGTAACCTCCCCCAACACCTCCCCAAACTGACCCAACACCCCGTAACCTCCCCAATACCCCCCAAACTGACCCAACACCCCCGTAACCTCCCCCAACACCTCCCCATACAGAAATAACACCCCCCGTAACCTCCCCCAACAGCACCCCAAACTGACCCAACACCCCCATAACCTCCCCCAACATCTCCCCAATTTGACACAACACCCCATAACCTCCCCAACACCTCCCAAACTGACCCAACCCCCCCCGGTAACCTCCCCGAACACCTCCCCAAACTGGCCCAACCCCCGGTAAACTCCCCCAACACCCCCCCAAACTGACACAACACCCCGTAACCTCCCCCAACACCTCCCCAAACTGACCCAACCCCCCCGGTAACCTCCCCCAACACCTCCCAAAACTGACCCAACACCCCGTAACCTCCCCAATACCCCCCAAACTGACACAACACCCCCGTAACCTCCCCCAACACCTCCCCAAACAGACATAACAACCCCCCGTAAACTCCCCCAACAGCCCCCCAAACTGACCCAACACCCCCCATAACCTCCCACAACACCCCGCCAAACTGACCCCACACCCCCCGTAACCTCCCCCAACACTGCCGCAAACTGATCCAACATCTCGTAACCTCCCCCACCAACCCAAACTGACCCAACACCCCGCATCCTCACCCAACATCTCCCCAAACTGAACCAACACCTCCGTAACCTCCCGCAACACCTCCCCAAACTGACCCAACTCCCCCGTAACCTCCCCCAACACCTCCCCAAAGTGACCCAATCCCCCCGTAACCTCCCCCAACTCACCCCAAACTGACCCAACTCCCCCGTAACCTCCTCCAACACCTCCCCAAACTGAACCAACCCCCCCGTAAGCTCCCCAACACCTCCCCAAACTGACCCAACCCCCCGTAACCTCCCCAACACCTCCCCAAACTGACCCAACCCCCCGTAACCTCCCCCAACACCTCCCCAAACTGACCCAATCCCCCCGTAACCTCCACCAACACCTCCCCAAACTGACCCAACCGCCCTGTAACCTCCCCCAACACCTCCCCAAACTGACCCAATTCCCACCGGTAACCCCCCCCAACACCTCCCCAAACTGATCCAACACCCCGTAACCTCCCCCAACACCTCCCCAAACTGACCCAACCCCCCCGGTAAACTCCCCCAACACCTCCCCAAACTGACCCAACACCCCCATAACCTCCCCCAACACCTCCCCAAACAGACATAACACCCGCGTAACCTCCCCCAACAGCCCCCCAAACTGATCCAACACCCCGTAACCTCCCCCAACATCTCCCCAATTTGACACACCACCCCATAACCTCCCCAACACCTACCCAAACTGACCCAACGCCCCCGTAACCTCCCCCAACACCTCCCCAAACTGACCCGACACCCCCGTAACCTCCCCCAACATCTCCCCAAACTGACCCAACCCCCCGTAACCTCCCCCAACACACCCCAAACTGACCCCACCGCCCCGTAACCTCCCCCAACACCTCCCCAAACTGACCCAACCCCCCCGTAACCTCCGCAAACTTCACCCCAAACCGACCCAACTCCCCCGTAACCTCCCCCAACACACCCCAAACTGACCCAACTCCCCCGTAACCTCCTCCAACACCTCCCCAAACTGAACCAACCCCCCCGTAAGCTCCCCCAACACCTCCCCAAACTGACCCAACCCCCCCGTAACCTCCCCAACACCTCCCCAAAATAACCCAATCCCCCCATAACCTCCCCCAACGCCTCACCAAACAGACACAACACCCCGTAACCTCCTCCAACACCTCCCCAAACTGACACAACCCCCCCGCAACCTCCTCCAACATCTCCCCAAACTGAACCAACCCCCCCGTAAGCTCCCCCAACACCTCCCCAAACTGACCCAACCCCCCCGTAACCTCCCCAACACCTCCCCAAACTGACCCAACCCCCCGTAACTTCCCCCAACACCTCCCCAAACTGACCCAACCCCCCGTAACCTCCCCGAGCACCTCCCCAAACTGACCAAACACCCCCGTAACCTCCTCCAACACCTCCCCAAACTGACCCAATCCCCCCGTAACCTCCACCAACACCTCCCAAAACTGACCCAACCGCCCTGTAACCTCCCCCAACACCTCCCCAAACTGACCCAATTCCCACCGGTAACCCCCCCCAACACCTCCCCAAACTGATCCAACACCCCGTAACCTCCCCCAACACCTCCCCAAACTGACCCAACCCCCCCGGTAACCTCCCCCAACACCTCCCAAACTGACCCAACACCCCCATAACCTCCCCCAACACCTCCCCAAACAGACATAACACCCCCGTAACCTCCCCCAACAGCCCCCCAAACTGATCCAACACCCCGTAACCTCCCCCAACATCTCCCCAATTTGACACACCACCGCATAACCTCCCCAACACCTACCCAAACTGACCCAACGCCCCCGTAACCTCCCCCAACACCTCCCCAAACTGACCCAACACCCCGCATAACCTCCCACAACACCCCGCCAAACTGACCCAACACCCCCCGTAACCTCCACCAACACCGCCGCAAACTGACCCAACATCTCGTAACCTCCCCCACCTCCCCAAACTGACGGAACCCCACGTAACCTCCCCCAACACCCCCCAAACTGACCCAACCGCCCCCCCCCCCCCCCGTAACCTCCCACAACACCTACCCAAACTGACCCAACCCCCCGGTAAACTCCCCCAACACCTCCCCAAACTGACCCAACAGCCCGTAACCTCCCCCCAATACCTCCCCAAACTGACCCAACACCCCCGTAACCTCCCCCAACACCGCCCGAAACTGACCCAACGCCCCCGTAACCTCCCCCAACACCTCCCCAAACTGAACCAACACCCCCCGTCACCTCCCCCAACACCTCCCCAAACTGACCCAACACCCGCGGTAACCTCCCCCAACACCTCCCCAAATTGACCCAACACCCCGTAACCTCCCCAATACCCCCCAAACTGATCAAACACCCCCGTAACCTCCCCCAACAGCCCCCCAAACTGACCCAACACCCCCATAACCTCCCCCAACATCTCCCCAAATTGACACAACGACCCCGTAACCTCCCCCAACACCTCCCCAAACTGACCCAACATCTCCCGTAACCTCCCGCAACACCTCCCCAAACTGAACCAACACCCCCGTAACCTCGCCCAACACCTCCGCAAACTGACCCAACACCTCGTAACCTCCCCCAACACCTCCCCAAACTGACGGAACCCCCCATAACCTCCCCCAACACTGCCCAAACTGACCCAACCCCCCCCCCCCGTAACCTCCCACAACACCCCGCCACACTGACCCAACACCCCGGTAACCTCCCCAACACCTCCCTAAACTGACCCAACCCCCCGGTAAACTCCCCCAACACCTCCCCAAACTGACCCAACACCCCGTAACCTCCCCCAACACCTCCCCAAACTGACCCAACCCCCCGTATCCTCCCCCAACAGCCACCCAAACTGACCCAACACCCCCATAACCTCCCCCAACATCTCCCCAATTTGACACAACACCCCGTAACCTCCTTCAACACCTCCCCAAACTGGACCAACCCCCCTGTAAGCTCCCCCAACACCTCCCCAAACTGACCCAACCCCCCCGTAACCTCCCCAACACCTCCCCAAACTGACCCAATCCCCCCGTAACCTCCCCCAACGCCTCCCCAAACAGACACAACAACCCGTAACCTCCTCCAACACCTCCCCAAACTGACCCAACACCCCCGTAACCTCCCCCAACACCTCCCCAAACTGACATAACAGCCCCCGTAACCTCCCCCAACAGCCCCCCAAACTGACCCAACACCCCCATAACCCCCCCCAACACCTCCCCAAACTGACCCAACCCCCCCGGTATCCTCCCCCAACACCTCCCCAAACTGATCCAACCCCCGGTAAACTCCCCCAACACCCCCCCAAACTAACACAACACCCCGTAACCTCCCCCAACACCTCCCCAAACTGACCCAACCCCCCCGGTAACCTCCCCCAACACCTCCCCAAACTGACCCAACACCCTGTAACCTCCCCCAACACACCCCAAACTGAACCAACCCCCCCGTAATCTTCCCCAACACCTACCCAAACTGACCCAATCACCCCGTAACCTCCCCCAACTTCACCCCAAACCGACACAACTCCCCCGTAACCTCCCCCAACACCTCCCCAAACTGACCCAATCCCCCCGTAACCTCCCCCAACACACCCAACACGCCCGTAACCTCCCCCAACACCTCCTCAAACTGACCCAATCCCCCCATAACCTCCCCCAACGCCTCACCAAACAGACACAACACCCCGTAACCTCCTCCAACACCTCCCAAACTGACACAACCCCCCCGTAACCTCCTCCAACACCTCCCCAAACTGAACCAACCCCACCGTAAGCTCCCCAACACCTCCCCAAACTGACCCAACCCCCCCGTAACCTCCCCAACACCTCCCCAAACTGACCCAATCCCCCCGTAACCTCCCCCAACGCCTCCCCAAACAGACACAACAACCCGTAACCTCCTCCAACACCTCCCAAACTGACCCAACACCCCCATAACATCCCCAACACCTCCCCAAACTGACCCAACGCCCCCGTAACCTCCCCCAACACCTCCCCAAACTGACCCAACACCCCCCATAACCTCCCACAACACCCCGCCAAACTGAGCCAACACCCCCCGTAACCTCCCCCAACACCGCCGCAAACTGACCCAACATCTCGTAACCTCCCCCACCTCCCCAAACTGACCCAACACCCCGTATCCTCACCCAACATCTCCCCAAACTGACCCAACACCTCCGTAACCTCCCCCACCACCTCCCCAAACTGACCCAACCCCCCGTAACCTCCCCCAACACCTCCCCAAACTGACCCAACCGCCCCGTAACCTCCCCCAACACCTCCCCAAACTGACCCAACCCCCCCGTAACCTCCCCCAATATCCCCCAAACTGACCCAACACCCCCGTAACCTCCCCAACACCTCCCCAAACTGACCCAACCCCCCCGTAACCTCCCCCAATACCCCCCAAACTGACCCAACCCCCCCGTAACCTCCCCAACACCTCCCCAAACTGACCCGACACCCCCGTAACCTCCCCCAACATCTCCCCAAACTGACCCAACCCCCCGTAACCTTCCCCAACTCACCCCAAACTGAACCAACCCCCCCGTAACCTTCCCAAAACCCTACCCAAACTGACCCAATCACCCCGTTACCTCCCCCAACTTCACCCCAAACCGATCCAACTCCCCCGTAACCTCCCCCAACACCTCCCCAAACTGACCCTATCCCCCCATAACCTCCCCCAACGCCTCACCAAACAGACACAACACCCCGTAACCTCCTCCAACACCTCCCCAAACTGACCCAACCCCCCCGTAACCTCCTCCAACACCTCCCCAAACTGAACCAACCCCCCCGTAACCTCCCCCAACACCTCCCCAAACTGACCCAACCCCCCCGTAACCTCCCCAACACCTCCCCAAACTGACCCAATCCCCCCGTAACCTCCCCCAACGCCTCCCCAAACTGACCCAACAGCCCGTAACTTCCCCCAACACCTCCCAAAACTGACCCAACCCCCCCGGTAACCTCCCCCAACACCTCCCCAAACTGACCCAACACCCCGTAACCTCCCCAATACCCCCCAAACTGACCCAACACCCCCGTAACCTCCCCCAACACCTCCCCAAACAGACATAACACCCCCCGTATCCTCCCCCAACAGCCCCCCATACTGACCCAACACCCCCATAACCTCCCCCAACATCTCCCCAGTTTGACACAACACCCCATAACCTCCCCAACACCTCCCAAACTGACCCAACCCCCACGGTAACCTCCCCCAACACCTCCCCAAACTGACCCAACCCCCGGTACACTCCCCCAACACCCCCCCAATCTGACACAACACCCCGTAACCTCCCCAACACCTCCCCAAACTGTCCCAACACCCCCGTAACCTCCCCCAACACCTCCCCAAACAGACATAACATCCCCCCGTTACCTCCCCCAACAGCCCCCCAAACTGACCCAACACACCCATAACCTCCCCCAACGTCTCCCCAAATTGACACAACACCCCATAACCTCCCCAACACCTCCCCAAACTGACCCAACGCCCCCGTAACCTCCCCCAATACCTCCCCAAACTGACCCAACACCCCCATAACCTCCCACAACACCCCGCCAAACTGACCCAACACCCCCCGAAACCTCCCCCAACACCGCCGCAAACTGACCCAACATCTCGTAACCTCCGCCACCTCCCCAAACTGACCCAACACCCCGTATCCTCACCCAACATCTCCCCAAACTGACCCAACACCTCCGTAACCTCCCCCAACACCTCCCCAAACTGACCCAACCCCCCGTAACCTCCCCCAACACCTCCCCAAACTGACCCAACCCCCCCGTAACCTCCCCCAACGCCTCCCCAAACTGACCCGACACCCCCGTAACCTCCCCCAACATCTCCCCAAACTGACCCAACCCCCCGTAACCTCCCCCAACACACCCCAAACTGACCCAACCCCCCCGGTAACCTCCCCGAACACCTCCCCAAACTGACCCAACACCCCATAACCTCCCCAAACTTCACCCCAAACCGACCCAACTCCCCCGTAACCTCCCCCAACACCTCCCCAAACTGACCCAATCCCCCCGTAACCTCCCCCAACACACCCCAAACTGACCCAACTCCCCCGCAACCTCCCCCAACACCTCCCCAAACTGACCCAACCCCCCCCGTAACCTCCCCAACACCTCCCCAAACTGACCCAATCCCCCCATAACCTCCCCCAACGCCTCACCAAACAGACACAACACCCCGCAACCTCCTCCAACACCTCCCCAAACTGACACAACCCCCCCGTAACCTCCTCCAACACCTCCCCAAACTGACGGAACACCCCGTAACGTCCCCAACACCTCCCCAAACTGACCCAACACCCCGTAACCTCCGCCAACACCTCCCCAAACTGACCCAACACCCCCCAAAACCTCCCCCAACTGACCCAGCACTCCGGTAACCTACTCCAACCCCGCCCCAAACTGACCCAACACCCCTTAACCTCCCTAACACCTCCTCAAACTGACCCAACACCCCGTAACCTCCCCCAACCCCCCACGACATCCCTCTCGTCCAATCTCACCCTAGCTACCCCTCCAACCTTTCCCCAACCCCCGTTCCAACTCCCCAAACCCCCTCCAACCTCCCACCTCCCCTCCCCGCACATACACGCACCATCCTATTGGTTCTAAAGCGGCATTGACTTTATTTTATACCGTGAGCAGGAATCACCAAGCCGGGCAGCAACTTCTCCAAAGGTTAAATGGAATTCTGACTCCGCCAATGGGTTTTATTAGGAGGCAGCCATTAATGATGTGAGTCATTGACTGTGGCGGGGGGGGGTGGGGTGGGGCACTGCAGCTGCAGTCCGGGTTCCCTGCAAGGCCCCCCTTGTGCCGATTTGCTGCACAAAGACTTGGCCAGTGTGGAATCGCCCAGTGTTGGCCTGGCAGCTTGAAGCCGGGTGGTTGGGCTGTGGGACCTGATGAGAAAGAGGTTTTTAATGATGGCGTGTTGGTTCCATTTTTGATTTCACAGGGTCTCTGCTGTTATTCCTTGGCACGGTGGTCTTAGCCATACAGGCTGGTGTGATGGGAGGCGTGCAGCAGGTAGTTGGTAAGGTCCTTTTGTAGTGGGTAGGATTGGTTTATTGTCACGTGTACTGGGGTACACGGAAAAGTATTTTTCTGCGAGCAGCTCAGACAGATCATTAAGCACATGGGAAGAAAATACGTAATAGGGCAAACATATAATACACAATGTAAATACATAGACACTGGCATCGGGTGAAGATGTGGGAAGAGATCAGATCAGTCCATAAGTCCATCAGTCCATAAGAGGGTCGTTTAGGTGTCTGGTAACAGCGGGGAAGAAGCTGTTTTTGAGTCTGTTTGTGCGTGTTCTCGGACTTCTGTATCTCCTGCCCGATGGAAGAAGTTGGAAGAGTGAGTAAGCCGGGTGGGAGGGGTCTTTGATTATGCTGCCCGCTTTCCCCAGGCAGCGGGAGGTGTAGATGGAGTCAATGGATGGGAGGCGGGTTCATGTAATGGACTGGGCGGTGTTCACGACTCTGAAGTTTCTGATGGACTTGGGCCGAGCAGTTGCCATACCAGGCTGTGGTGCAGCCCGATAGGATGGCAGGATTGGGTTTATATGAGGGGGGTGGGAGCCAGGAGATTTTAGTTGATCGTCGGGTGCCCAAGCACATTGGTGTGTTGGGTGTGTGTATCTACAAGACTGGTATGGGATGATTTGTAACATACTGGTGCACAGTGCTCTGCAGTCGAGTAGACGATGGCAAGAGCTGAGGTCCTGAAAGTTTAGGCATCTGCCCCCAATGAAGAGCCAGCAAGTTTGCTGAGCAGGTGGTTTTGTGTTTTGGTCTTTGCTGTTGTCTTGCTCAAATGTTTTTAGCCTGTCAGTGTTTGGTCAAGGGTAGCACCAAGATAAACGGGATGTTGTTTGTGATTCAACCTCTTGCCAGTCAAAGAGATGTTGAGTTCCCTCTTGGCACTGGCCTTGTGGAGGTGGAATATACTGGAGACTGTTTTGTTGTTGCTGGGCTGAAAGCGGTGCAGGGGACAATGGGCAAGCAATGTCAGGACGCTGCCCGGGCACCACACTCTCCTCCCTGGGATATTTCTGTGAGGGGGCAACTAAAGGAGTCCACACCGGGTTGTAGAGAAAAACAAAGCTTATTTTTATTTAACCCACACAGCTCCAGAAATTCCCTACTGGGCCTTCTCTAGTCGGTGCTGTCGTAATCTTTACATGGGTATGTGTAGAAGGGGCTGATGGGTAATGGAAAGACCACTAGGGGACAGCACTGGCGTGTTTAAAAGGGGAAGCAAGCAGCCCTCTGGGCTGTTTGGGTGGATTAGACTGTGAGGAGAACAGAGGCAGAGATTTAGCTCAGGGCTGCTAGTGTGGTCAGGCCTAGCTGTAGTGTATAGAAAAGTTGTAACCTTTTGTAGCGCACAATGACTTACGAGAGAGACGAATAGAGATGAAGTCGATGAGGCTTTATTAAGCGTGACTTATTCCCCGCAGTTCAGCAACAGACTGGAGCTGCGGGGAGATGCCCAGGTTCTTATACTCCGCCTTCAGAGCGGAGCTAGGGATCAACAGCCAACCAGGACCCGGGATCTGTCAGCCAATAGCATCACGGCTTCACAGTCCCACATGACCCCTAATGCATACTACCACATTCACCCCTTGTTAAAAATGAACCCGGCGGGGTGGTGCTTCGCATGGTGGTAGGGGTTTACAAGGTTGGTCCTGGGAGGAGAAAATTTTTGGCATGTCCTTTCAATCTGTTGCTGAACTGCGGGGAACAAGTCACGCTTAATAAATTGTAGCGCACAATGACTTACGGGAGAGACGAATAGAGATGAGGACACCGTGACCACACCTTTCTACTAGTACAGTTCTTAAAGTAAGAACTCACGCAGTTATTTAAGTTGTGTTACTCAATAAACCGTCGGTAAAACTTCTGGACAACTTCAAGCCTTCTTCCAAAGCCTCTACTGTAACTGAGTTGAGTAGCACAGATTACCTGCCTTACAGGTAACAATACAGGTGCCTGACTGGCTGATTCTATTTCTATAAAGGCACATGGACTGTGCTAAGGGTCTCTCACCACCTTATCAGGGGAGCTCCACGAGACAGTAGATCATCTCTACCCCATTAAACCTGGCCTCCGGAAGATTCTGCTTGCCAGGTGCACATTGTGGGTACCTACCGTGATTCTCATCGGTGTGCATGGACAATAGAACAGGGGAGGACTATCGAGCATAAATGCCTGATAATTATATTTAAATGCATTCAAATGGGGATCCCAATGTTCAACATCAGGATTCCCATTACATCACTGGCAGGAGACGGGGACAATCGAAATGGGCAATCAGTTTGGGGGTTCATCGGGGACTCCTCCTGCCGATCCTGCCTCCCGAAAACAGAGCAGAAAATCCTCCCCATCATTGTTTAGCGTTGCCTCTAGTTTGCAAAGTGGCCGAGCCTGAGAGCGACAGCACCTATCATCAGCGCAGGGGAACCTCCGAGACAGGGTGGGATGCAGATCATTGAAACAGAGACTGAACATGATTGGGCAAACACGGATCCCTGGGGAAGCCCGTTGGACAGATGCCTCCAGACAATTGTCTCAAGACCTTTGACTCTTGAGATTAGGACAAGGAGACCAGTATGCCTGACCGATTGTTTGCAGCAGCAAGATTGAGCAAGAAAGAGCCTGTTTTGAGGTTATTTTCAAAGCCATTTTCCACGAAGGTGGTTCGGGCAAGGACCTGGGCAGATTTACTTCACTCTCGCTGAAAGCCTGTTCGCTCAGCTTTCAAGATTTTCTCCACTTCCTGGCTCTGCCCGTTGTAAAATGCGCCGCTTTAAGACCTTGCAACACATAAAGAGCAGAGATGTTGGTCGGCAGCTTGAAGATAAGATTGGCTCTGTGCAAGAACCGTATGGTCTAGACACGTTAACTCTGTTTCTCTTGGCAGCACGGTGGTGCAGTGGTTAGCACTGCTGCCTCACGGCGCCAAGGTCCCAGCGTCGATTCCGGCCCTGGGTCACTGTCCGTGTGGAGTTTGCACATTCTCCCCGCGTCTGCGTGGGTTTCGCCCCCACAACCTGAAAGATGTGCAGGTTAGGTGGATTGGCCAGGCTAAATTGCCCCTTAATTGGAAAAAATGAATTGGGTACTCTAAATTTATACCTCTGTTTCTCTCTTTCTCGCCCACAGTTGATGCCGATCCTGCTGCGTTTTGCCAGGTTTGGGGAGGCCCAGTCTCTGGGCTGTGAACAGAGTTTTTGCGTCATCCAGACTGAGAAGCCGGAGCCGCAGACCGCCTTAAAACAATGGCAAGCGGAGCTTTCCAATATTTGTTTAAGCCAGTCGGTTAGTGTCACTCTCCCTGAGTTACTGCGCTGATGCCCCTGACCTTTGGGCAGTTCGTGGGTCCGATTTCATTTTTTAGAAAGCCCACCGTAAAACGGAAGCTGCCTGAAGGAAAATAGCAACACGGCAGCAGTCATGAGAGTGGGATCGCAGGTTCGAATCCCGGCTTGGGTCACCGTCTGTGCGGAGTCTGCGCGTTCTCCCCGTGTCTGCGTGAGTTTCCTCCGGTTTCCTCCCACAAGTCCCGAAAGACGTGCTTGTTTGGTGAATTGGACATTCTGAATTCTCCCTCCGCGTACCCGAACAGGCGCCGGAGTGTGGCGACTAGGGGCTTTTCACTGTAACCTCACTGCAGTGTTAATGTAAGCCTACTTGTTACAATGAAGATTATTATTATTAGAGTGTTCTTGCTTGAAAAATAGGAAGTAATTTCCCTGCAAATAGTGGTACTTGTAAACTCCATTTGCAACCCAGAGCCTAGGCCCCTCTTTTTTTTTTTAATTTAGTGTAACCAATTCATTTTTTCCAATTAAAGGGCAATTTAGCGTGGTCAATCCACCTCCCCTGCACATCTTTGGGGTTGGGAGCGAAACCCACGCAAACATGGGGAGAATGTGCAAACTCCACACGGACAGTGACCCAGAGCTGGGATCGAACCTGGGACCTCGGTGCCGTGAGGCAGCAATGCTAACCCACTGCGCCATCGTGCTGCCCTCCCCTGTGCCTCTCTTAACCACCTGCACCCTACTCTCCTGCGTTGATCTCACACAACTCAATAAAGCTGTGAATAAAGGAGTCAATCCAATGGTATCAGTGGATGAACTTTAGTGAAATTCTGAAAGACTTCAATATTGCCTAGATTAGAAGCTAACTGCAGATTCTGGCAAATACCACTGGAAGAGGAATGAAGCTTCTCACAACTTTTCTAACACCATTTGGTAGATTCTGTTTTAATCAGGACCAGAGGCCTTTCAATGAGTGATGCCAAATGTTCAGAAAGGCGAGGAACGTCAGAGAAAATTGAAATCTGAACTTAGGAGAGTCGTAGAATCGCTACAGTGCAGAAGGAGGCCATTCGGCCCATTGAGTCTGCACCAACCTCGGGAAAGAACACCCCACTCAGGCTCACTCCGCACAACCCCACCTAACCTTTTGCACACAAAGGGACAATTGATCATGGCCAATTCACCTAACCCGCACATCTTTGGACTGTGGGAGGAAACCGGAGCACCCGGAGGAAACTCACGCACACATGGGGGAACGTGCAGACTCCGCGCAGACAGTGACCTGAGGTCGGAATGGCACTGTGGGGCAGCAGTGCAAACCACTGTGCCACAGTGCTGCCCCCGGAGATGCGGTAGAATGGAGTATGTTGAACCCTGCCCCACAAAGAGGTAAATATAATGGCCTTTGATGTTGTAGGAAGGAAGTGACGTACGTTCATGGGATTTGAGAGTCCAGGAGTAGGCAGCATGGAAAGAAGATAGTTTAAGAGAATATTTTCGTAAATATGATCCAGTAAAGTTATTGTTTGCAACTGGCAGCCTTTGGGAGTGACTGAAATGACTCCAAGTCAACAACACAATACACACTGCTGCCACTGTGCATTGTGATGGAGGGAGTGAATGTCCAAGGTGATGGATGGGGTAGTAATTAAGTGGACCAACTGCTTTCACAGACCATTCGGCCCAACCACTCCATGCTGCTGTTAATGCTCCAATCAAGTCTGCTCCCATCTTCATGCACCAGAATCGATCACCGTGACCCTCTGTTCCCTTTTCTCCCATCTGCTCGTCTAGCTTTGAACATATGAACATTAGGGACAGGGGTAGGCCATTCGGCCCCTCGAGCTTGCTCCGCCATTCAATAAGATCATGGTTGATCCACATACCCAACTACTCCCAATAACCTTTGACTCCCTTGTTCGTCAAGAATCCATCCACCGCTGCTTTAAAAATATTCACTGACACTGCCTCCACCACTCTCTGGAGCAAGGCCTCACAACCCTCATCTCCTCATCTCTGTCTTAAATGGGAGAGCCCTGGGGCTGGATTCTCTGTTTTGGGGACTTTGTCCCCACGCCTTTGTGAGAACTGTAGTCTTTTACGGCAGGAAAACTGGCGTCAAAAGGCCTCAGATTCCCAGCCCTGCAGGGGGCTAGCAGGAAGCTGTCGTGGTGCTCGCAGCTCCAGCTGCCGATATGGCGCCCCCCCCGCACGCCCGGGTCAGAGGCCACGCTGTGCTCCATGGCGGACTCAGCCCGCGGACCTGGACCGCGGAAATAGTGCCCCGATCGGCCGCCCGCCCGCCCCGGATCACCCGCACACATAGCCCCCAGTTCCAAATGAGGCCCCACCCCCCCCTCCGATCAGCCCTCCCCCGACAGTGGCAGCCCCGGACTGAGTCTGCAGCCGTCAAGCGAGGTTCATGAGCGGCACGACCACATTAGAAACATGCTGTCGGGAATTCGGCCGGTCGGGGGCGGAGAATAGCGGGGCGGGCCTCAGGCCTCAGGTGGTGGATACTCGGTCTGGCGTACTCCCCGAGTACGCCGCTTTTGGGGGGGGGAGGGGAAGAATAGCGGGGCCGGCATCGGTCCCGATTTCCTGCGGGAAAACGGATTCTCCGCCCCGTTGCCGAACGCGATTTCGGCGTTGGGGTGCTGAGAATCCAGCGCCTTATTCTTTAACTCTGTCCCCTGATTCTAGCCTCCCCCACAAGGGGTGACACCCTCTCAGCACCCACCCTGTCAAGTCCCTTCATGACCTTTTATGTTTCTCGTGGGATAACCTCCTCTTCCCAGGTATCAGTAGAATGAACTTCTCTGAACTGCTTCTAACACATTTATATCCGGTTTGTTCTCACTGGAACGAAGGAGGTTGAGGGGCGACCTGATAGAGGTCTACAAAATTATGAGGGGCACAGACAGAGTGGATAGTCAGAGGCTTTTCCCCAGGGTAGAGGGGTCAATTACTAGAGGGCATAGGTTTAAGGTGCGAGGGGCAAGGTTTAGAGTAGATGCACGAGGCAAGTTTTTTACACAGAGGGTAGTGGGTGCCTGGAACTCGCTACCGGAGGAGGTGGTGGAAGCAGGGACGATAGGGACATTTAAGGGGCATCTTGACAAATACATGAATAGGATGGGAATAGAGGGATACGGACCCAGGAAGTGTAGGAGATTCTCTGAAAAGGAGACTAAGTATTCACGCCGTCGTGAACGTCGTCAGCAGTTCACGCCGCTCCAGCCACCCTTCCCGGCGCCAAATGGGCACCGCACCAACCCACGCATGCGCGGGGGACTTCTTTAGCGTGCCTGCCCCTATGCAACATGGCGTGGGGATTCACGGCGGCCGTGCAACAAAGTAGGCTCGGGGGGTGTGGGTGGGGGGGGGGGGGCGGGGAGAGGCCGGCCCACCGATCGGTGAGCTCCGATCGCGGGCCAGACCCCATCGGAGCCCCCCCCCCGGTGAAGGAGCAAATTTCCCTGCCCCACAGGCCGCCTCCCGACCCTTCGCGCAGATTTCCCGCCGGTAGCGACCAGGGCTGAACGGCGCCAGCGGGACTCTGCCGTTTCCCCACGGCCGCTCGGCCCATCCGGGCCGGAGAATCGGTGGCCCCGCCGATTCCAGCACCGCGCCAAACATGCCGGCGCAAATGGCGCCGATTCTCCGCACCTCGGAGAATCGCGCGCCTGCGTCGGGGCGTCGAGGCGCGGTTGCGGCGATTCTCCGGCCCGGCTCAGCAGCTGCCTAATTTGTTGCCATATTATTTTTGTTTGAATAAATCTGATTAGCAATTTTAGCCTGTAACCAGTTATCTTCTGATTGTCATAATTCCTGGCCCCACTGACAGTGTTAACCACTACTGCCACTGAGAGTGCAGAGTCTGCATGTTCTCCCCGTGTCTGCGTGGGTTTCCTCCGGGTGCTCCGGCTTCCTCCCACAGTCCAAAGATATGCAGGTTAGGTCAGGAGGGGTTATTGGGTTATGGGGATAGGGTGGAAGTGAGGGCTTAAGTGGATCGGTGCAGACTCGATGGGCCAAATGGCCTCCTTCTACACTGTATGTTCTATGTTCTTACAGAGAACCAACAGGGCCACAATGGCCCACCCTCTTGTAATGTAACCATTCTCTGATTATATACTGCCAACTTCCGTTCAAATTGGGATGGTGCGTGTGTCTTGGAGATCGCAGTGTCCCCATATATTTGCTACCATTGTCCTTCCATTTAGTGGAGATTACCGGTTTGGTAGGTGAATCCTTGGTGAGATTCTACAGTGCATCCTTTAAATGTTACAAACTGTAGCCTTGATTCACTGGTGGCAGAGAGAGTGGATATTTGAAAGATATTTGAGGGGCAGCACGGTAGCATTGTGGATAGCACAATTGCTTCACAGCTCCAAGGTCCCAGGTTCGATTCCGGCTTGGGTCACTGTCTGTGCGGAGTCTGCACATCCTCCCCTTGTGTGCGTGGGTTTCCTCCGGGTGCTCCGGTTTCCTCCCACAGTCCAAAGATGTGCAGGTTAGGTGGATTGGCCATGATAAATTGCCCTTAGTGTCCAAAATTGCCCTTAGTGTTGGGTGGGGTTACTGGGTTATGGGGATAGGGTGGAGGTGTGGACCTTGGGTAGGGTGCTCTTTCTAAGAGTCGGTGCAGACTCGATGGGCTGAATGGCCTCCTTCTGCACTGTAAATTCTATGATGACAGTGAAAACCAGTGTCTCAATTTGACCCACAGCCTTGGTGTATAAGGTTTGTGGCAGCACTTGGCTGGAATTAAATACAACAGCACAGACTCAAACACGGCATTCTAGAATTAAACATTTTTTATAAACCGCATTCCACTTCCAAAGGCCCGTTGCTTCCTTCGTACATTTTTCTTCGTCCTCCTTACTTTCACTTTAATTTTCATAATTAAAGTCATTAACCCAAAGTGACTAAAATAGCACAGATCGGAATAAAGCATTAATTAGTGAGCTTAAAAATAGGAATTAAATCAACGGATTCTTATGTGGAGCATCCTTCCCATTGGGATTTGGAAATTGGAGTCTGCGAGTAGGACGCTAAGCCAAGACAAGGACCTGCTGGTGGCTTCATTGAGTCATTTCTTTCTTCTCTTGAGGTCCATTGACATTCCACAAACTCGGGATCTGCTCTTTCCCTGGCAGCCCATTGACGCTCAGGTACGGGAGCTCGCATTAACACCTACAGAATCAATCCAAAAGAAATTTTAATACTTGGATCTCCGTGTTGGATCATGCGTCTATCGTTGACTTTAGCCTGCCACCATGACCACGATGCTTTGTCACCCCTCCAGGCCGTGGCAAAAAAACTCTTGCTATGCTTCAATGTCAGGCACTTCGCTAGGTAACATCAATGGCATTCACACATGCAGAGATCGGAATAGACTAGACATCAAATAATGCTCATGGAACATTGCTCCCTATTTCTCTACCTGCTTAGATACAAGAGTCCATGGCAGCATTATGTAAAGTTGGCTGATATGTTTGTCAATAACAATAAGTGATTAATTCAATTAATTTTATTAATTAAAGCAATTTTAGGGTATGTAAGTATGTGGTAAGAGATTATGGGAAGGCAAGTTATGATTGTTGTATAAGAATGCAACTTCCCTCTTGGTGCACTCCTCCATCGATGGAATGGAGGAGAGTGGGATTTTTATGCTCTTTTTTACAAAGCTGGTAGCGGACGTTGATAGAGTCTGTTCTACAGTCTATGTTGCAGAGTGAGCTTGTAATGGAGGAAGATTAAGAACTTTATAAAGCAGGAATTTTGAGAGCGTGTGAAAATAAAGGCAGGTACAAGTGAGAGATCCAGCTTGAGTGAGAGGACGTTGAGTGACAGCCATTGAGGGATAGCTCTCCTTCGAAGGGGAACTCTTTGCACCCTCTTGAAGCTTTCCTCCAATGGCCATTGTAAATTGGGGTCAGTCTATCACTCCAGCTGGCTCTTAAACTAAGGCAGGGATCCAATCATGCTTGAGCGCCAGGTTTCTTAGGGGTCATCTTGACAATGTTAAGGATTAATCAGTTCGATAAGACTCAACACATTCAAAAGAAAATGTTGAGCACGATAGGATATTAACATAAATTGTTCAGGCAAACTCTGGACACTTAATGTTCTCATCAATACCATTTTAATTAGGTTCCTTTTACTTTCTTATTAAGTAGATTAAATAAGCTGTAGGTGAGAGAGTAGTAGAAATACTCTGTCCTCCATTTTGACCTTCTTCCTAACCCCCTCCGTCCACAGGGCCAGTCTGTAACTTGTTCTTATGTTTTGCTTTCGCAGTGTGCTGACCCTTCTTCTGCCACTAACACATTCTGCTTTCTGTTCCCTGGTTCATTCGCCATGGCAATGCCTCAACCAATCCGAGTCGACTTGCCATCCAACGAGCAGCCTTTTCTCTTGCAGTGTGAAGTGTTGTGCCCTTTGAAATTTACTGCTCTTGCTCCAGTCCTGATGAGTGCAAGGTGAAAAGCTTTGACAACTTGTCACTTTTTTCAGCAATGCTCAAGTTCTGTGCAACCGAGCGACAATGAAATATAAATAAACACCCTCTTACAAAGGGCACCCACTTTATACTTGCAATTGGGGACAATTTCTCAAATCAAGCTCCATGCATGTAAATCGCACTGAAGCAGACAGAGGTTGGTAGCCAAGACGTGATGCTGTGTTAGTAGATTAGCAGTCTGTTTATCATTGCATACCATTTACATTGCCGTAGATACAATAGTATATAAACAGGTTATCCCAGTACCTAGTTAAGGTAAGGAGGGAAGGGTAGATAATAATGATGGAAGGCATAATTTTGTCCCAATATTAATGGAGACACTCTTTACTTCCCTGCAGCACCCCATGTTCTGCTGCCTCCCTCTGCAACCCATCCCCCCACCCCCCCCCACCCCCACCCCCACCACCCCCCCCACCCCCCCCCCCCCGGCCACAACCCCCACCCACCCCAACCCCAACCAATCATTTCTAAACAGGACAAGACAGAAATAATCCAGAAATCTGGATGTCGGTATTGGGGGTATGAATTGCATGTTTGCAGATGATACAGAGATATGTGCAGGTGTCAGCACCATGGATGGTGCTCAACTAGATCTAGAAGCACTTGAGGATTGGGTTCTCGAATGACAAATAATTTTGACTGAGCAAAGGGCAGCGTTAACCTGCGGATAGCGTCCGTGCTGGAGACATGGCGAGACTGAGCAGTTTAGACCGATACTCGCTCGAGTTTAGAAGAAGAATGAGAGATGGTCTAATTGAGAAATATAAGATGATAAACGGCATTGACAAAGTAGACATAGAGCAGACGTTTCCTCTTGTGGGGCAATCTAGAAACAGAGGTCACAGTTTTAGGAAAGGGGGATTTGAAACAGAGATGAGGAGAAATTCCTTCTCACAAGGATCGAGAATGTGCAGAATTTACTACCCCAGAGAGCGGTGGATGCCAGGACTTTGAGTAAATTTAAGGAAAAGTTAGACAGATTTTTAATTAGTAATGGGTTGAAGGGTGATGGAGAATGGGCAGGGAAAGTGGAGTTGAGGGCGAGAGGAGAACAGCCACGATCGTATTGAATGGTGGAGCGGGTTTGAGGGGCTGAATTGCCGACTCCTGTTCCTCGTTCTTATGTTATGTTGAGGGAAAATTCCTGAACTCAGTTGAGTGAGAAAGAGGCCTGGGACCTCTACTGCCAGGACCTGTAAAGGTTTGATGATATGAAGCGGAAGCTCAAGTGAAGAGAGTTTGGGGGTGTATTTATAGCAATATTGACTGTGAAGCAACGCATATTATCTTGTCCTTGTACGAAATCCTGGCCAGACCTCAGTTAGAACACTGCGTTTAGTTTTGGCCTCTTCACACAATGGGCGATATTGGAGCTTTGGAAAGCGTGTCGGGGATGGTCTTTAGACTAATGCCGGGTTTGAAGCACCTTAGTTATTAAGTGTCATGTGAGAGTACCTTTAAGAAATGGGTGTTTATAAAAATAGCTGGACGGGACAGTGCTCAGAGATCAATTTTCCAGCCTTCTTTTTCCTCATTTGCCCTGTTTTGCCCCATTTTATGTCTCTTCTAAAAGATTAAATGACTTCCGTGAAGGGTGTTGAAGGACTTTCAACTGTCCGGGGGAGGGGGGCGGGCAACATCTGCTGCTGGGGAAGACCTCCCGGTTTGCTCAAGTGTTGGGGGAATGCTTAGAGTCTTGCACAGGAGCGGTAAGACCCGTGACAGAGATACGGAAAGCCACCTGGGCCTAAAGTGGCCTCCACGTCCCCAAAATGACGATAGGTATCAATCACATCAAGGTGCATTGGGTTAACCATAGGCAGTGTGCAGTAAGCTAAGGTCAAAGTCAAAAAAACGACCAAGCTCTTAATTTACACAATGTACAATCAGGTCAAAATAAAATGTAGTGCGGATCCCTACTCTTTGCAAGAGTCCGTACAATTTTGGGACAGGAGTTGACCATTGGAAATTGGGTGTGTATGGATTCGAACTACATTGTATGTTGGGCCTGCTGTAGACCAGGGCTGATTCCTCCCTGTCACTCGAGTGCAGTCTAGATCAAGCCCAATAGACAGGCAGCTCACTACCTACCTGAATCACTCTAGAATGATACAGAAGAGAGGGGACTCGTGAGTGTTCAGGAGTCAAGAGCATTTATACCTGCTGGAGACAGGACCAATGCTTGGAGCATGTCAGACAGTGAGACAATTCCTTGCACAACATCCTCCTCATCTACCAATACCAACCGATGAACCTGAGGAAAGAGACAACAGCAGGGTGAGGTAGGCGGACCAGGAAGAAGCCCGTTGACAATCCATCTTAACCAGGTATCCGTAGTTTTAAGGCACCTTGATATGACCAGGCTTCAGATGTGGCCAAACAAAGGAGGTCCATTCACAAAGTGATCCTTTATAAGCCGCTGGCTAGCTCTCAACAGCGGGCACCACACTTTGGGAAGGATGTCAAGGGGCGGCATGTGGCGCAGTGGTTAGCACTGGGACTGCGGCGCCGAGGACCCAGGTTCGAATCCCGGTCCTGGGTCACTGTCCGTGTGCAGTTTACACATTCTCCCCGTGTCTGCGTGGGTTTCACCCCACAACGCAGAGATGTGCAGGGTAGGTGGATTGGCCACGCTAATTTGCCCCTTAACTGGAAAAAAAATAATTGGGTGCTCTAAATTTATTTTAAAAAAGGAAGGATGTCAAATATTTGGAGAGAATACGGAAGAGGTGTACCAGGGTCCCAGGTTCGATTCCCCGCTGGGTCACTGTCTGTGCGGAGTCTGCACGTTCTCCCAGTGTCTGCATGGGTTTCCTCCGGGTGCTCCGGTTTCCTCCCACAGTGCGAAGATCATAGAATAATAGAATTTACAGTGCAGAAGGAGGCCATTTGGCCCATTGAGTCTGCACCGGCCCTTGGAAAGTGCACCCCACTTAAACCCGCCCCAACCCCGTAACCCAGTAACCCCACCTAACCTTTTTGGACACTAAGGACAATTGACCATGGCCAATCCACCTAACCTGCACATCTTTGGACTGTGGGAGGAAACCGGAGCGCCCGGAGGAAACCCACGCACACACGGGGAGAACGTGCAGACTCCGCACAGACAGTGACCCAAGGTGGGAATGAACCTGGGACCTTGGAGCTGTGAAGCAATCGTGCTAACCACTGTACTACCGTGCTGCACGTCAGGTGGATTGGCCACGTTAAATTCCCCCTTAGTGTCCAAAAGGTTAGGTGGTGTTACTGGGTTACGGGGATAGGGTGGAGACATGGGCTAGGGTGGGGCGCTCTTTCCAAGGGTGGTGCAGACTCGACGGGCCGAGTGGCCTCCTTCTGCACAGTAAATTCTTTGACTTCTACGAATGGTATTAGGGATGAGGGACTTCAGTTCCTTGGAGAGGCTGGAGAAGCTGGGATTGTTCACCTTAGAGCAGAGTAGGTTCAGGAGAAAGTCAATCGAGCAGTCCAATTTTATGAGGGGTTTTGATGGAACTGCTTCCACTGGCAGGAAGGTGAGTAAATAGGGAGCACACATCGAGGGTGATTGGTTAAAAAAACAGACATGAGATGGCAACACATTTTATTACACATCAGGGGAGGGATTCTCCGACCCCCCGCCGGGTCAGAGAATCGCCGGGGGCTGGCGTGAATCCCGCCCCCGCCGGTTGCCGAATTCTCCGGCACCGGATATTTGGCGAGAGCGGGAATCGCGCCGCTCTGGTTGGCGGGCTCCCCCCCACGGCGATTCTCCGGCCCGCGATGGGCCGAAGTCCCGCTGCTGTCACGCCAGTCCCGCCGGCGAGAATCAAACCGCCTCGCTTACCGGCGGGACCAGGCGGCGCGGGCAGGCTCCAGGGTCCTGGTGGGGTGCGGGGCTATCTGGCCCCGGGGGGTGCCCCCACGGTGGCCTGGCCCACGAACGGGGCCCACCAATCCGCGGGCGGGCCTGTGCCGTGGGGGCAATCTTTTCCCTCCGCCTCGGCCACAGCCTCCGCGATGGCCGACGCGTAAGAGACCCCCCCCCCCGCGCATGTGCGGGGATGACGTCAGTGGCCGCTGACGCTCCCACGCATGCGCGGACTTTCGCCGGCCGGCCCCTAAGGGTGCGGAGAAATCCGCACCTTTGGGGCGGCCCGATGCCGGAGTGGTTCCCGCCACTCCATCCCGCCAGGACCCCCTGCCCCGCCGGATAGGAGGGAATCCCGGCCCAGGTTGCTATGAATTGGAATGCAAATCCCAAAAGGATGGTGCAAGCAGATTCCATGGAAAACTTCAGAAGAAAATGAGATAAATCCTTGCCGGGAAAGGTTCTGAGGGAAAATCAGGTGAGTGTGACTAACTGTATAGCTCTACAAAGAGCTAGCATAGGCATGATGGGCTGATTGGCCTCCAACTCTGCCTCATGATTACAGAAACCAAAAGTGAAAATGCTGGAAAATCTCAGCAGGTCTGGCAGCATCTGTAGAAAGAGAAAAGAGCTAATGGGCGAAATTCTCCAGTATCGGCGCGATGTCCGCCGACTGGCGCCCAAAACGGCGCAAATCAGTCGGGCATCGCGCCGCCCCAAAGGTGCGGAATGCTCCGCATCTTTGGGGGCCAAGCCCCAACCTTAAGGGGCTAGGCCCGCGCCGGATTCATTTCCGCCCCACCAGCTGGCGGAAAAGGCCTTTGGTGCCCCGCCAGCTTGCGCGGAAATGACATCTCCGGGCGGCGCATGCGCGGGAGCGTCAGCCGCCGCTGACGGCTTTCCCGCGCATGCGCAGTGGAGGGAGTCTCTTCCGCCTCCGCCATGGTGGAGACCGTGGCGGAGGCGGAAGGGAAAGAGTGCCCCCACGGCACAGGCCCGCCCGCGGATTGGTGGGCCCCGATCGCGGGCCAGACCACCGTGGGGGCACCACCTGGGGCCAGATCACCCCGCGCCCCCCCCCCCAGGACCCCGGAGCCCGCCCACGCCGCCTTGTCCCTCCGGTAAGGTAGGTGGTTTAATTTACACCGGCGGTACAGGCATTTTAGCGGCGGGACTTGGGCCCATCCGGGCCGGAAAATCACGGGGGGGGCCGCCAATCGGCGGGGCGGGAATATCCGGTGGTGGAGAATTCGGCAACCGGCAGAGGCGGGATTCACGCCAGCCCCCGGCGATTCTCCGACCCGGCGGGGGGTCGGAGGATCTCGCCCAATGTTTCCAGTCTAAATCGCTTGATTAGATTCCAATCTGTAACTCACTCCCGGGTATCCGTTATTCTATATATAAACCACCCCGAACCCCTCGATTAGATTCCAGCCTGTAACTCACTCCCGGGTATCTGTTATTCCATATATAAACCACACCGAACCCCTCGACTAGATTCCAGTCTGTAACTCGCTCCCGGGTATCTGTTATTCTATATATAGAACCCCCCGAGCCCCTCAATTAGATTCCAGTCTGTAACTCACTCCCGGGTATCTGTTATTCTATATATAAACCACCCCGAACCCCTCGATTAGATTCCAGTCTGTAACTCACTCCTGGGTATCTGTTATTCTATATATAAACCACACCGAACCCCTCGACTAGATTCCAGTCTGTAACTCACTCCCGGGTATCTGTTATTCTATATATAAACCACTCTGAACCCCTCGATTAGATTCCAGTCTGTAACTCGCTCCCGGGTATCTGTTATTCTATATATAAACCACTCCGAACCCCTCGACTAGATTCCAGTCTGTAACACACTCCCGGGTATCTGTTATTGTATATATAAACCACACCGAACCCCTCGACTAGATTCCAGTCTGTAACTCACTCCCGGGTATCTGTTATTCTATATATAAACCATCCCGAACCCCTCGATTAGATTCCAATCTGTAACTCACTCCCGGGTATCTGTTATTCTATATATAAACCACCCCGAACCCCTCGATTAGATTCCAGTCTGTAACTCGCTCCCGGGTATCTGTTATTGTATATATAAACCACCCCAAACCACTCGATTAGATTCCAGTCTATAACTCACTCCCGGGTATCTGTTATTCTATATATAAACCACCCCGAACCACTCGATTAGATTCCAGTCTGTAACTCACTCCCGGGTATCAGTTATTCTATATATAAACCACCCCCGTACCCTTCGGTTTGATTCCAGTCTGTAATTCACTCCCGGGTATCTGTTATTCTATATATAAACCACCCTGAACCCCTCGATTAGATTCCAGTCTGTAACTCACTCCCGGGTATCAGTTATTCTATATATAAACCACCCCGAACCCCTCGATTAGATTCCAGTCTGTAACTCGCTCCCGGGTATCTGTTATTGTATATATAAACCACCCCAAACCACTCGATTAGATTCCAGTCTATAACTCACTCCCGGGTATCTGTTATTCTATATATAAACCCCACCGATCCCCTCGATTAGATTCCAGTCTGTAACTCACTCCCGGGTATCTGTTATTCTATACATAAACCACCCCGATCCCCTCGAATCGATTCCAATCTGTAACTCACTCCCGGATATCTGTTATTCCATATATAAACCCCACCGATACCTCGATTAGATTCCAGTCTATAACTCACTCCCGGGTATCTGTTATTCTATATAAACACCACCCCGAACCCCTCGATTAGATTCCAGTCTGTAACTCACTCCCAGGTATCTGTTATTCTATATATAAACCAACCTGAACCCCTCGATTAGATTCCAGTCTGTAACTCGCTCCCGAGTATCTGTTATTCTCTATATTAACCACCCCGAACCCCTCAATTAGATTCCAGTCTGTCACTCGCTCCCGGGTATCTGTTATTCTATATATAAACCACACCGAACCCCTCGATTAGATTCCAGTCTGTAACTCACTCCCGGGTACCTGTTATTCTATATATAAACCACCCCGAACCACTCGATTAGATTCCAGTCTGTAACTCACTCCCGGGTACCTGTTATTCTATATATAAACCACCCCGAACCCCTCGATTAGATTCCAGTCTGTAACTCGCTCCCGGGTACCTGTTATTCTATATGTAAACCACCCTGAACCACTCGATTAGATTCCAGTCTATAACTCACTCCCGGGTACCTGTTATTCTATATATAAACCACACCGAACCCCTCGATTAGATTCCAGTCTGTAACTCACTGCCGGGTACCTGTTATTCTATATATAAACCATCCTGAACCACTCGATTAGATTCCAGTCTGTAACTCACTCCCGGGTATCTGTTAACCAAAATATAAAGCCCCCAAAACCCCTCGATTAGATTCCAGTCTGTAACTCGCTCCCGGGTATCTGTTATTCTATATATAAACCACACCGAACCCCTCGATTAGATTCCAGTCTATAACTCACTCCCGGGTACCTGTTATTCTATATATAAACCATCCTGAACCACTCGATTAGATTCCAGTCTGTAACTCACTCCTGGGTATCTGTTATTCTATATATAAACCACCCCGAACCCCTCGATTAGATTCCAGTCTATAACTCAGTCCCAGGTATCTGTTAACCAAAATATAAATCCCCCAAAACCCCTTGATTAGATTCCAGACTGTAACTCACTCCCGGTATCTGTTATTCTATATATAAACCACCCCGAACCCATCGATTCGATTCCAGTCTGTAACTCACTCCCGGGTACCTGTTATTCTATATGTAAACCACCCTGAACCACTCGATTAGATTCCAGTTTATAACTCACTCCCGGGTACCTGTTATTCTATATATAAACCACCCCGATACCTCGATTAGATTCCAGCCTGCAACTTACTCCCAGGTATCTGTTATTCTACATATAAACCGCACGGAACCCCTCGATTACATTCCAGTCTGTAACTCACTCCCGGGTATCTGTTATTCTATATATAAACCACCCCGAACCCCTCGACTAGATTCCAGTCTGTAACTCGCTCCCGGGTACCTGTTATTCTATATATAAACCACCCCGAACCCCTCGATTAGATTCCAGTCTGTAACTCGCTCCCGGGTATCTGTTATTCTATATATAAACCACACCGAACCCCTCGATTAGATTCCAGTCTATAACTCACTCCCGGGTACCTGTTATTCTATATATAAACCATCCTGAACCACTAGATTAGATTCCAGTCTGTAACTCACTCCCGGGTATCTGTTAACCAAAATATAAAGCCCCCAAAACCCCTCGATTAGATTCCAGTCTGTAACTCGCTCCCGGGTATCTGTTATTCTATATATAAACCACACCGAACCCCTCGATTAGATTCCAGTCTATAACTCACTCCCGGGTACCTGTTATTCTATATATAAACCATCCTGAACCACTCGATTAGATTCCAGTCTGTAACTCACTCCTGGGTATCTGTTATTCTATATATAAACCACCCCGAACCCCTCGATTAGATTCCAGTCTGTAACTCACTCCCGGGTATCTGTTAACCAAAATATAAAGCCCCCAAAACCCCTTGATTAGATTCCAGACTGTAACTCACTCCCGGTATCTGTTATTCTATATATAAACCACCCCGAACCCATCGATTAGATTCCAGTCTGTAACTCACTCCCGGGTACCTGTTATTCTATATGTAAACCACCCTGAACCACTCGATTAGATTCCAGTTTATAACTCACTCCCGGGTACCTGTTATTCTATATATAAACCACCCCGATACCTCGATTAGATTCCAGTCTGTAACTCACTCCCGGGTACCTGTTATTCTATATATAAAGCACCCCGAACCCCTCGATTAGATTCCAATCTGTAACTCACTCCTGGGTATCTGTTATTCTATATATACACCACCCGAACCACTCAACTAAATTCCAGTCTGTAACTCACTCCCGGGTATCTGTTATTCTAAAGAAAAATGACCCCGAACCCCTCGATTAGATTCCAATCTGTAACTCACTCCCGGGTATCTGTTATTCTATATATAAACCACACCGAACCCCTCGATTAGATTCCAGTCTGTAACTCACTCCCGGGTACCTGTTATTCTATATATAAACCACCCCGAACCACTCGATTAGATTCCAGTCTGTAACTCACTCCCGGGTACCTGTTATTCTATATATAAACCACCCCGAACCCCTCGATTAGATTCCAGTCTGTAACTCGCTCCCGGGTACCTGTTATTCTATATGTAAACCACCCTGAACCACTCGATTAGATTCCAGTCTATAACTCACTCCCGGGTACCTGTTATTCTATATATAAACCACACCGAACCCCTCGATTAGATTCCAGTCTGTAACTCACTGCCGGGTACCTGTTATTCTATATATAAACCATCCTGAACCACTCGATTAGATTCCAGTCTGTAACTCACTCCCGGGTATCTGTTAACCAAAATATAAAGCCCCCAAAACCCCTCGATTAGATTCCAGTCTGTAACTCGCTCCCGGGTATCTGTTATTCTATATATAAACCACACCGAACCCCTCGATTAGATTCCAGTCTATAACTCACTCCCGGGTACCTGTTATTCTATATATAAACCATCCTGAACCACTCGATTAGATTCCAGTCTGTAACTCACTCCTGGGTATCTGTTATTCTATATATAAACCACCCCGAACCCCTCGATTAGATTCCAGTCTATAACTCAGTCCCAGGTATCTGTTAACCAAAATATAAATCCCCCAAAACCCCTTGATTAGATTCCAGACTGTAACTCACTCCCGGTATCTGTTATTCTATATATAAACCACCCCGAACCCATCGATTAGATTCCAGTCTGTAACTCACTCCCGGGTACCTGTTATTCTATATGTAAACCACCCTGAACTACTCGATTAGATTCCAGTTTATAACTCACTCCCGGGTACCTGTTATTCTATATATAAACCACCCCGATACCTCGATTAGATTCCAGCCTGCAACTCACTCCCAGGTATCTGTTATTCTACATATAAACCGCACGGAACCCCTCGATTACATTCCAGTCTGTAACTCACTCCCGGGTATCTGTTATTCTATATATAAACCACCCCGAACCCCTCGACTAGATTCCAGTCTGTAACTCGCTCCCGGGTACCTGTTATTCTATATGTAAACCACCCTGAACCACTCGATTAGATTCCAGTCTATAACTCACTCCCGGGTACCTGTTATTCTATATATAAACCACACCGAACCCCTCGATTAGATTCCAGTCTGTAACTCACTGCCGGGTACCTGTTATTCTATATATAAACCACCCCGAACCACTCGATTAGATTCCAGTCTGTAACGCACTCCCGGGTACCTGTTATTCTATATATAAACCACCCCGAACCCCTCGATTAGATTCCAGTCTGTAACTCGCTCCCGGGTATCTGTTATTCTATATATAAACCACACCGAACCCCTCGATTAGATTCCAGTCTATAACTCACTCCCGGGTACCTGTTATTCTATATATAAACCATCCTGAACCACTCGATTAGATTCCAGTCTGTAACTCACTCCCGGGTATCTGTTAACCAAAATATAAAGCCCCCAAAACCCCTCGATTAGATTCCAGTCTGTAACTCGCTCCCGGGTATCTGTTATTCTATATATAAACCACACCGAACCCCTCGATTAGATTCCAGTCTATAACTCACTCCCGGGTACCTGTTATACTATATATAAACCACACCGAACCCCTCGATTAGATTCCAGTCTGTAACTCACTGCCGGGTACCTGTTATTCTATATATAAACCACCCCGAACCACTCGATTAGATTCCAGTCTGTAACGCACTCCCGGGTACCTGTTATTCTATATATAAACCACCCCGAACCCCTCGATTAGATTCCAGTCTGTAACTCGCTCCCGGGTATCTGTTATTCTATATATAAACCACACCGAACCCCTCAATTAGATTCCAGTCTATAACTCACTCCCGGGTACCTGTTATTCTATATATAAACCATCCTGAACCACTCGATTAGATTCCAGTCTGTAACTCACTCCCGGGTATCTGTTAACCAAAATATAAAGCCCCCAAAACCCCTCGATTAGATTCCAGTCTGTAACTCGCTCCCGGGTATCTGTTATTCTATATATAAACCACACCGAACCCCTCGATTAGATTCCAGTCTATAACTCACTCCCGGGTACCTGTTATTCTATATATAAACCATCCTGAACCACTCGATTAGATTCCAGTCTGTAACTCACTCCTGGGTATCTGCTATTCTATATATAAACCACCCCGAACCCCTCGATTAGATTCCAGTCTGTAACTCACTCCCGGGTATCTGTTAACCAAAATATAAAGCCCCCAAAACCCCTTGATTAGATTCCAGACTGTAACTCACTCCCGGTATCTGTTATTCTATATATAAACCACCCCGAACCCATCGATTAGATTCCAGTCTGTAACTCACTCCCGGGTACCTGTTATTCTACATGTAAACCACCCTGAACCACTCGATTAGATTCCAGTTTATAACTCACTCCCGGGTACCTGTTATTCTATATATAAACCACCCCGATACCTCGATTAGATTCCAGTCTGTAACTCACTCCCGGGTACCTGTTATTCTATATATAAAGCACCCCGAACCCCTCGATTAGATTCCAATCTGTAACTCACTCCTGGGTATCTGTTATTCTATATATACACCACCCGAACCACTCAACTAAATTCCAGTCTGTAACTCACTCCCGGGTATCTGTTATTCTATAGAAAAATGACCCCGAACCCCTCGACTAGATTCCAATCTGTAACTCACTCCCGGGTATCTGTTATTCTATATATAAAGCCCCCCCGAACCCTTCGGTTAGATTCCAGCCTGTAACTCACTCGCGGGTATCTGTTATTCTATATATAAACCACCCCGAACCCCTCGATTAGATTCCAATCTGTAACTCACTCCCGGGTATCTGTTATTCTATATATAAACCCCCTGAACCCTTCGGTTAGATTCCAGCCTGTAACTCACTCCCGGGTATCTGTTATTCGATATATAAACCACCCTGAACCCTTCGATTAGATTCCAGTCTGTAACTCACTGCCGGGTATCTGTTATTCTATATATAAACCACCCCGATCCCCTCGATTAGATTTCTGTCTGTAACTCACTCCCGGGTATCTGTTATTCTATATATAAACCACGCCAAACCCCTCGATTAGATTCCAGTCTGTAACTCACTCCCAGGTATCTGTTATTCTATATATAAACCACCCTGAACCCCTCGATTAGATTCCAGTCTGTAACTCACTCCCAGGTATCTGTTATTCTATATATAAACCACCCCGAACCCCTCGATTAGATTCCAGTCCGTAACTCACTGCCAGGTATCTGTTATTCTATACATAAACCACCCCGATCCCCTCGATTAGATTCCTGTCTGTAACTCACTCCCGGGTATCTGTTATTCGATACATAAACCACGCCAAACCCTTCGATTAGATTCCAGTATGTAACTCACTCCCGGGTATCTGTTATTCTATATATAAACCACCCCGAACCCCTCGATTAGATTCCAGTCTGTAACTCACTCCCGGGTATCTGTTATTCTATATAAACACCACCCCGAACCACTCGATTAGATTCCAGTCTGTAACTCACTCCCAGGTATCTGTTATTCTATATATAAACCACCCCGAACCCCTCGATTAGATTCCAGTCTGTAACTCGCTCCTGAGTATCTGTTATTCTCTATATAAACCACCCGAACCCCTCAATTAGATTCCAGTCTATAACTCACTCCCGGGTACCTGTTATTCTATATATAAACCACACCGAACCCCTCAATTAGATTCCAGTCTGTAACTCACTCCCGGGTACCTGTTATTCTATATATAAACCACCCCGAACCACTCGATTAGATTCCAGTCTGTAACTCACTCCCGGGTACCTGTTATTGTATATATAAACCACCCCGAACCCCTCGATTAGATTCCAGTCTGTAACCCGCTCCCGGGTATCTGTTATTCTATATATAAACCACACCGAACCCCTCGATTAGATTCCAGTCTATAACTCACTCCCGGGTACCTGTTATTCTATATATAAACCATCCTGAACTACTCGATTAGATTCCAGTCTGTAACTCACTCCCGGGTATCTGTTAACCAAAATATAAAGCCCCCAAAACCCCTCGATTAGATTCCAGTCTGTAACTCGCTCCCGGGTATCTGTTATTCTATATATAAACCACACCGAACCCCTCGATTAGATTCCAGTCTATAACTCACTCCCGGGTACCTGTTATTCTATATATAAACCATCCTGAACCACTCGATTAGATTCCAGTCTGTAACTCACTCCTGGGTATCTGTTATTCTATATATAAACCACCCCGAACCCCTCGATGAGATTCCAGTCTGTAACTCACTCCCGGGTATCTGTTAACCAAAATATAAAGCCCCCAAAACCCCTTGATTAGATTCCAGACTGTAACTCACTCCCGGTATCTGTTATTCTATATATAAACCACCCCGAACCCCTCGATTAGATTCCAGTCTATAACTCACTCCCAGGTATCTGTTAACCAAAATATAAAGCCCCCAAAACCCCTTGATTAGATTCCAGACTGTAACTCACTCCCGGTATCTGTTATTCTATATATAAACCACCCCGAACCCATCGACTGGATTCCAGTCTGTATCTCACTCCCGGGTACCTGTTATTCTATATATAAACCATCCTGAACCACTCGATTAGATTCCAGTCTGTAACTCACTCCCGGGTATCTGTTATTCTATATATAAACCACCCCGAACCTCTCGATTAGATTCCAGTCTGTAACTCACTCCCGGGTATCTGTTAACCACAATATAAAGCCCCCAAAACCCCTTGATTAGATTCCAGACTGTAACCCACTCCCGGTATCTGTTATTCTATGTGAAACAAAAAAACCTCAATCCCTCAATTAGATTCCAGTCAGTAGCTCACTTCCAAGTCTCGAAAGACGTGCTGTTAGGTGAATTGGACATTTTGAATTGTCCCTCTGTGTACCCGAACAGGCGGCGGAGTGTGGTGACTCGGGAATTTTCACAGTAACTTCATTGCAGTGTTAATGCAATAAAGATTATTATTATTAACATCTGTTATTCTACATATAAACCCTGAATATAAACCCCTGAATCCCTAGATTAGATTCCAGTTTGGAACTCACTCTCGGACCTGTGCGGAGTCTGCATGTTCTCCCCCCGTGTGTGTGGGTTTCCTCCGGGTGCTCCGGTTTCCTCCCACAGTCCAAAGATGTGCAGGTTGGGTGGATTGGCCACGCTAAATTGCCCCTTAGTGTCCAAAAAGGTTAGATGGGGTTACTGGGTTCCGGGGATAGCTTGGCGGTGTCGGCTTAAGTAAGGTACTCTTTAAGGGCCGGTGCAGACTCGATGGGACGAATGGCCCCCTTCTGTACTGTAAATTCTATGATTCTATCTGTAATTCTATATACAGTAAGGGCAGCACGGTGGCACAGTGGTTAGCACTGCTGCCTCAAGGCGTGAGGTCCCAAGTTCGTTCCCGGCCCCGGGTCACTGTCTGTGTGGAGTTTACACATTCTCCCCGTGTCTGCGTGGGTCTCACCCCTACAACCCAAAGGTGTGCAGGGTAGGTGGATTGGCCACGGTAAATTGCCCCTTAATTTAAAAAAAATTGGGTAATCAAAAAAAAAATTAAAATTCTACATACAGTAAGTCTCCATTAAACATTGTTTCAGTTTACTGTCATTCCTAAAGTTGTGTCAATATAGAAGCATGGAATTTATAGTGCAGAAGGAGGCCATTCGGCCCATCGAGTCTGCACCAGACCTTGGAAAGAGCGCCCTACCCAAGCCCACACCTCCACCCTATGCCCGTAACCCAGTAACCACCACCTAACTTTGTGGACACCAAGGGGCAATTTATCATGGCCAAACCACCTAACCCGCACATCTTTGGACTGTGGGAGGAAACTGGAGCACGCAGAGGAAACCCACGCAGACACGGGGCGAAAGGCACCTACTTTGTGTCCCACCCTCTGCTTCTGCTTTACTCTCTAGCGTCTGTTCTTCAGTTGCTCCTGTTTCTGGTTCTGAACTTGCACTGAAGTCCTGGTCTCCATCTAGTGTCTGATGTTGATCAACGCAAGTAATCCTGGCGGTTTCAGTTACGACCTGCACTGACCAGCGTCTGCCACAAGATGGAGCCTGGTCAATCTAAAAGTACTGTCGGCGAGTGTCCTTTCTTAAATATTGTCTGCAGAATTGTATTTCTATTATATTTAGTGATGTATTTTATTTTGCAAGTTATTTCAGCTAGGATGACCTGTTCTGTACATGTACAATACATTATTTGAACTTGTACATTGACATTTTACAGTTGAAAAATGTCCAAAGGAACCTAACTCCAGGCTTTAACATTGATTCTTTGAATAATTGATTCTATGGAAGCTATGATTCACTTAAAGTAACTTAACTTAAAGTCATGATTCTCAGGAGCACAGCTACAACTTTAAGTGAAGACTCTCTGTATAACTATCTGAACCCTTAATTAAACGTCAAGTTAAATGTGGTGTAACGACAACAATCTCTCCGTCAACGTCAGCAAAACTAAAGAGCTGGTAATTGACTTCAGGAAGCAAAGTACTGTACACACCCCTGTCAGCATCAACGGGCATAACGGAGATGGTTAGCAGTTTCAAATTCCTAGGGGTGCACATCTCCAAAAACCTGTCCTGGTCCACCCACGTCGACGCTACCACCAAGAAAGCACAACAGCGCCTATACTTCCTCAGGAAACTAAGGAAATTCGGCATGTCCACATTGACTCTTACCAACTTTTACAGATGCACCACAGAAAGCATCCTATCGGGCTGCATCACAGCCTGGTATGGCAACTGCTCGGCCCAAGACCATAAGAAAATACAGAGAATCGTGAACGTATCCTAGTCCATCACGCGAACCCGCCTCCCATCCATCAACTCCATCTACACCTCCCGCTGCCAGGGGAAAGCGGGCAGCATAATCAAAGACCCCTCCCAACCCGGGTTATTCTCTCTTCCAACCTCTTCCATCGGGCAGGAGATACAGAAGTCTGAGAACACGCACGAACAGGTTCAAAAACAGCTTCTTCCCCGCTGTTACCAGACTCCTGAGTGGCCCTCTGGTGTTGTATGAAAGGAGAGATGGTTAGTACTCCCCTTGATAAAGATGGAAGGGGCCCTAGTGGCCTGACAGTGCACAAACAAAAATGGTTAAGACTGAATGACTTTCTTATGGACTGAACTGATCTCTTCGCACATCTTCTCTACTGGGTAGTACTACACTCCTGTATGCTTCACCCGCTGCCTGTGTCTCTGTATTTACATTGTGTATTTATCGTATGTCCTATGTTTTTTCATGTATGGAACTATCCGTCTGAGCTGCACGCAGAACAATACTTTTCACTGTACCATGGTACACGTGACAATAAATCAAATCAATTAAATCAATCAATCAAGGTTTGGAAGATTTGAACCATCCAATTAGAATCCAGGGCGCGATTCTCCGACCCCCCACCGGGTCGGAGAATCGCCGGGGGCCGGTGTGAATCCCGCCCCCGCCGTGTCCCGAATTCGCCGCCACCGGAGATTCGGCGAGGGCGGAAATCGCGCCACGCCGGTCGGCGGAAATCCCCCGGCGATTCTCCGGTCCCCGATGGGCCGAAGTCCCGCCGCTGTCAACCCACGCCAGCCGGCGTGGATTGAACCACCTTTCGAACGGCGGGACAAGGCGGCGCGGGCGGGCTCCGGGGTCCTGGGGGGGGCGCGGGGCGATCTGGCCCCGGGGGGTGCCCCCACGGTGGCCTGGCCCGCGATCGGGGCCCACCGATCCACGGGCGGGCCTGTGCCGTGGGGGCACACTTTTCCTTCCGCCTTCGCCACGGCCTCCACGATGGCGGAGGCGGAAGAGACCCCCTCCACTGCGCATGCGCGGGGATGCCGTGAGCGGCCGTTGACACACCCGCACATGCGCCGCACGGCAAAGTCATTTCCGCGCCAGCTGGCGGGGCACCAAAGGCCTTTCCCGCCAGCCGGCGGGGCGGAAATCAGTCCGGCGCGGGTCTAGCCCCTCAAGGTGAGGGCTCGGCCCCTCAAGATGCGGAGAATTCCGCACCTTTGGGGCGGCGCGATGCCGGACTGATTCGCGCCGTTCTTGGCGCCGGTCGGCGGACATCGCGCCGATTGCGGAGAATCCCGCCCCCAGTCTGTAACTCAATCCCAGGTAACTGCGATTCTATATATAACTGGCCCCAATTTTCACCCCCCCCCCCCCACCTTCTGAGTAGAATCCAGTCTGTAACTCACCCTTGGACCCTTGGAGTGACTATTTGATAAAAGGCCATGGAACCCTATGACTAAATTCCAGTTTACTGCTGCACCCCCCCCCCGCCCCACCCCACCCCACCATGTGACAGCAGGAAGTGAAATATTTACAATGAAGGGCATTTACCTGTGGTTGTAAGGGGGAGAGATCCCGAGTGGTTGACTTTGACAGTTCCTTACCTCATGCTCTACAAGACGCTCAATAATGACTTCCAGTGTTTCATGTGCGTAGCACTTGAGGACATTTTCGAAGCAATGCCATCGCTGCTGGAGCGAATCCATGATGCTGACATCCAGATTGTTGTAGGCTTGCTGTGCGGCAAGATTCTGGAGAAACAGAGTGGAGCGTTTGTCCATAGGTTTGCATGTTTTGCTCACCTCTAATCATCATGTTTAATCGCCAAGCTCCAACCAAATGCCTTCCCGTAGCTCTGTCTCCCCATGATGGCCGATTATATTTCAGCTTATCAGTCAGAGATTTTAAGTCATTGTTAACATCCGGACATGCGAATTAGGAGCAGGAGTAGAGGCCACCCGGCCCCTCCAGCCTTCTCCGCCATTCGATACTATCATGGCTGATCTGATTGTAACCACCTGCCTCACTCAATAACCTTTCACCCCCTTGCTTACCAACGCTTTAAAAATATTCAAAGATTCTGCGACAACCACATTTTGAGGACATCATAGGTTGATTGATCTGGAAATTATAGAATTTACAGAGCAGAAGGAGGCCATTTGGCCCATCGAGACTGCACCGGCCCTTGGAAAGGGCACCCTACTTAAGCCCACGTCTCCCCCCTATCCCCGTAACCCCACCTTACCTTTTTGACACCAAGGGGCAATTTAGCATGGCCAATCCACCTGACCTGCACGCCCTTCGGGACTTGTGGGAGGAAACCGGAGCACCTGGAGGAAACCCACGCAGACACGAGGAGAACTCCACACAGACAGTGACCCAAGTTGGGAATCGAACCGGGGACCCAGGTGCTGTGAGGCAGCAGCAGTGCTAACCACTGTGCTACCGTGCTGCCTCTGGAAGAGAGTTGCAGATACTCACGACCCTCTGAAAGATGAATTCTCCTCATCTCCGTCTTCAATGGATGAATCCTCATTTCCAAACAGTGACACACGAGTTCTGGATTCTCCCACAAAAGGAAACACCCCCTGCACCCCCCCCCCCCCCCCCCCCCCCCCCACCCTGTCAAGGTCGCTCAGGAACTTACACGCTTCACCCCAAGTCGCTCCTCACTCTACTAAACTCCAGCGAATGCATCCCTGGCCTAACCAAACTTTCCTCATAAAACAACTCGCCCATTCCCGGTATCAACCTCGTAAATACAAATTTTAAAAAACTGGCTCAAACATCCAGATTCAATGGCAGTTAAAAGACCGACAGGTCTGTAGGAAATTGATCAAGTCTGCGTTTTCAATCTGGAGCTCGGCGCAAGGAATAAAATCTTGCACTTTGACGGCACCTTCTCAAATTTTCAAACAGCACCCACAACAACTTGTAGATGTTTTCTTTACAGAAGATCACTCAATCTAACTCCGCAATAGCATAACTAAAAGAAAACCAGTCTCGACACACCCCAATGGGCTTCACAGCTGAAAGTAGCTATTATTGAGGTGTAGCTGCAGCAACTAAATTTTCACAGCAAGATCCCACAAACAGCAATGTGTTACTCACCGGGTCATTTTATTTTGTGATATTGGTTGAGATAAATGTTAACACTGGGGAGACCTCCCCTGTTTGTCTACAAGCTGCATAGTGAGACCTTTCATTGCTCAGCTTAGAGGACCAACAGGCCCTCAGTTTACTGTCTCGCTCAGAACACAGCACCTCTGG
Organism: Scyliorhinus torazame; assembly: GCF_047496885.1. NCBI lineage: Eukaryota > Metazoa > Chordata > Chondrichthyes > Carcharhiniformes > Scyliorhinidae > Scyliorhinus > Scyliorhinus torazame. The sequence continues at coordinate 22,155,644 of NC_092708.1, forward strand.
CAAGGCAGCACTTCTACAGTAGTGCCAGCTAGGTTTACTGCTCGAATCCCTGAGATGGGACTTCAACACGCAGCTTCAAAGAACAAAGAAAAGAAAAGTACAGCACAGGAACAGGCCCTTCGGCCCTCCAAGCCTGTGCTGACCATGCTGCCCGTCTAAACTAAAATCTTCTACACTTCCGGGGTCCGTATCTCTCTATTCCCATCCTATTCATGTATTTGTCAAGATGCCCCTTAAACGTCACTATCGTCCCTGCTTCCACCACCTCCTCCGGAAGCGAGTTCCAGACACCCACTACCTTCTGTGTAAAAAACTTGCCTCGTACATCTCCTCTAAACCTTGCCCCTCGCAGACTTAAACAGACGCCCCTTAGTAATTGACCCCTCTACCCTGGGGAAAATCTGAATATCCACTCTGTCTATGCCCCTCATGATTTTGTAGACCTCTATTAGGTTGCCCCTCAACCTCCTTCGTTCCAGTGAGAACAAACCAAGTTTATTCAACCTCTCCTCATAGCTAATGCCCTCCATACCAGGCAACATCCTGGTAAATCTCTTCTGCACCCTCTCTAAAGCTTCCACATCCTTCTGATAGTGTGGCGACCAGAATTGAACACTATACTCCAAGTGTGGCTTAACTAAGGTTCTATGCAGCTGCAACATGACTTGCCAATTTATATACTCAATGCCCCGGCCAGTGAAGACAAGCATGCCGTATGCCTTCTCCACCTGTGTTGCCTTTCAGTGACCTGTGGACCTGTACACCTCGATCTCTCTGACTGTCAATACTCTTGAGGGTTCTACCATTCACTGTATATTCTCCACCTGTATTAGACCTTCCAAATGCATTACCGCACATTTGTCCGGATTAAACTGCATCTGCCATCTCTCTGCCCAAGTCTCCAAACGATCTAAATCCTGCTGTATCCTCTGACAGTCCTCATCGCTATCCGCAATTCCACCAATCTTTGTGTCGTCTGCAAACTTACTAATCAGACCAGTTACATTTTCCTCCAAATCATTTACATATACAATGAACAGCAAAGGTCCCAGCACTGATCCCTGCGGAACATCACTAGTCACAGCCCTCCAATTAGAAAAGCACCCTTCCATTGCTACTCTCTGCCTTCTATGACCTAGCCAGTTCTGTATCCACCTTGCCAGCTCACCACTGATCCCGTGTGACTTAACCTTTTGTACCAGACTGCCATGAGGGACCTTGTCAAAGGCCTTACTGAAGTCCATATAGACAACATCCACTGCCCTACCTACATCAATCATCTTTGTGACCTCCTCGAAAAACTCTATCAAATTAGTGAGACACGACCTCCCCTTAACAAAACCATGCTGCCTCTCACTAATACATCCATTTGCTTCCAAATGGGAGTAGATCCTGTTTCAAAGAATTCTCTCCAGTAATTTCCCTACCACTTCCTGACTCATGAGTTTTGAGGGGTACCACCTGAGCCATGGAAGCCGTGAAAATATTTGCACCAAATCCTCTCCCTGATACCCTAACTTGCACATCGGGGCGTGAATCCCGCCCCCGCCGGTTGCCGAATTCTCCGGCACTGGATATTCGGCGGGGGTGGGAATCGCGCCGCGCCGGTTGGTGGCCCCCCCCCCCGCGATTCTCCAGCCCGGATGTGCCGAAGTCCTGCTGCTAGAATGCCTGTCCCGCCGGCGTAGATTAAACCACCTACCTTACCGGTGGGACAAGGCGGCGTGGGTGGGCTCCGGGGTCCTGGGGGGGGCGTGGGGCGATCTGGCCCAGGGGGGTGCCCCCACGGTGGCCTGGCCCGCGATCGGGGCTCACCGATCCACGGGCGGGCCTGTGCCGTGGGGGCACTCTTTTCCTTCCGCCTTCGCCACGGTCTCCACCATGGCAGAGGCGGAAGAGACTCCCTCCACAGCGCATGCGCGGGGATGCCGTGAGCGGCCGCTAACGCTCCCGCTCATGCGCCGCCCGGAGATGCCATTTCCGCCCCAGCTGGCGGGGCACCAAAGGCCTTTTCCGCCAGCTGGCGGGGTGGAAATTAGTCCGGTGCGGGCCGAGCCCCTTAAGGTTGGGGCTCCGCCCCCCAAGATGCGGAGGATTCCGCACCTTTGGGGCGGCGCGATGCCCAACTGATTTGCGCTGTTTTGGGCGCCAGTCGGCGGACATCGCGCCGATACCGGAGAATTTCGCCCCAGGTCACTTCGCCAACTTTACCCAGCTAAATGAAAAGCTTCTAACTTGCTCTGAGACGGCGCGACCTCGGCGTTGAAGGGTCGGAGGGGGGGGTGGGGGGTCCAACCACAGAGGGTGGCCTCCGATGTGGCCTGGCCCGCGATCGGGGCCCACTGATCGCCGGCCCGGCCTCTCTACCTGGGGGTCTCCTTTCCTACGTGCCTGCCCCTGTAGCCCTGCGCTATGTCGCGTCGGAGCCGGCGCGGAGAATGGAGACACCGCCCATGCGCGCATTGTCGCCGGTGCACAGTTCGCGCAGTGAACACAGCTGGAGTGGCGCGAACCGCTCCAGCGCCGTGCTGGCCCCGGTCGGGGCCAGAATTAGTCCTGGCAAAGGCCCGTTCACGTAGTCGTAAAACGCGACAGTCTTTGGCCTATAAATTCTCGCCCTTGGTCTCAAATCCTTCCTCCAGCCCTACCATCCTCTGAGGTCTCTGCCCTCCTCTAAACCTGTCAGCTTCCACATCCTCGATTGCCATCCCTTCATCATTGGACACCATGCCTGCAGTTGCTTAGGCCTTAAGCCTGCCTAAAACCTCTCCACCTCCTCCTCCCCCTTTTAAAATGCGCATTAAAACATACCTCTTTGTCCAAGCACTTAGTCATCTATCCTCCTGTCAATTAATGTGCATCAGTATCAGATTTTGTTTGATAATCACTCCTGTGAGGCACCTTGAGGCATTTGACTTGTTAAAATCGATATTTAAATGCAGGTTATTGTTGTTGTGTCCATCAAATACAATAACAATGCTGTGAGGCAGCAGTGCTTTTTTAAAAATAAATTTAGAGTAACCAATTCTTTATTTTCCAATGAAGGGGTAATTTAGCGTGGTCAATTCACCTACCCTGGTTATGGTGGTGAGACCCACGCAGTCACGGGGCGAATGTGCAAACTCCACGCGGACAGTGACCCGGGACCGGGATCGAACCCGGGTCCTCGGCGCCGTGAGGCAGCAGTGCTACTCACAGTTCCACCCATGGCTAGCACTGCTGTCTCACAGCGCCAGTGTCCCAGGTTCGATTCCCGGCTTGGATGACTGTCTGTGCGGAGTCTGCGTGGGTTTCCTCCGGGTGCTCCGGCTTCCTCCCACAGTCCAAAGACGTGCAGGTTAGGTTAGGTGGATTGGTCCTGAACAATGCACGGGGTTACTGGGATAGGGTGGGAGAGCGGGCGAGCTCTTTGGGCTGCTCTTTGGGAGGGTCGGTGCAAACTCGATGGGCCGAATGGTCTCCTTCTGCACTCTGCGGTTTCTTTCTAAAAAGCTCAGTCAAAGCTCCCTGGAGAGTGGGAAGTTTCATTTTGGGTTCCTGGTGAGGGAGGCAGCCCCTGAGCAGAGTTACGGCCCCCCGCCCCCCCCCACACCTCCAATTACTATGGGCGTGGAGCTTTCCAACGAGTTTGACCCATTCCTGATGCTCCCCTCCCCTTAGCTCCCGCCCAACTTCAATTCACCGTACATGGCTCCACCTCTGTTTTGGGATCTCCAAAATACAATACTTACTATAGCGTCGAATCGGGAATAGAGATTCACCACTTTACCTGGAATAAAAGGAAAGGTAAATCAGATTGTGATCACTCTACTAGAAGCTAGTGAGAGCAGGTACATGCATACAGATGTATCCAGGTGTTTTTTGTATACATTCCTGTGGCGTAATAATGTGAATCAAGGTAAGGAGACACAGTGGGCTGGATCCTCCTCAGCCCCGTGCAGAAATCGGCATCGGCGCGGGGGTGGAGAATCAGCTTTCACGCCGAAATCGGGCGCGGCGGCGGTCCGGTGAATCTCCAGGACCCGAGAATCGGCGTGGTCGCAGAGTAGTCCGCAAGGCTGGGGGGGCTACGCCAGAGGCTCGCCCAACGATCCTCCGCTCCCGACCGACCGAGTTCCCAACGGCAAGGTTCTAACCACCTATCGCCGTTCGGGAACTTCGCGTGAGTCGGCGGCCGCCCTGTTGGGGCCGCGGGGGGGGGGGGGGGGGGGTCGAGCACCGGGGGGGGGGGGGCTTTTGGGCGGCTGGGGGACAGATCGGGCGGGTCGGATCTTCGAGCGCGTGGCCGATCGGGGGGGGGGGGGGCTTACATTCTGGAGCTGCCTCCACGGTCCGAGTCCGCCGTGTCGCTCGGCGCGGCCGTCGGAGGCCGCCGCCGTGCGCATGTGCGGACTCCAGACCGGAAGTGCGTGGCCCCGTATCTGCAGCCAATCCTGCGTGAATTACTCCGAGTCCCTGCTAGCCCCCTGCAGGTGAGCGAATCGACTAATCCATTTTATTGGAAACTTGGGAGTGAAACGCCAGCGTGTGTCCGTCGGCGTGGGCACATAGTCCCATTCTGGGAGAATCTAGCCCAGTGTTCATGTTCTTATTGTTTCACAGAAATCCAAGTTTCTGTTACTAATTAATCTTGAGCTGTCTTAGGCTGGGAAGAAGAAAGAAACTACCTTTATATCGCAGCTTGCACAACCCCAACACTTTCCACCCAGGTAAGTACTTTTCAATTGCGGTCACTGTTGTAATGTTGGACACACAGCCGCCATTTTGTACACAGCAAGCTCCCATGGACATGGATGAGATCAATGGTCAGATGTGCTTCTCTCAGCCATGCTGGTTGAGGGACCCTATGCTCATCTTCAAAATAGTGGCCGGAGGATCTTACACATCCGCCTGGGAGGGCAGTTTGAGCCTTATCCCCAAAATGGAACCACTGCCCAGACAGTACTCTCACTCAGTACTGTACTGGGAGTGCCTGCCTAGAATTTCTCATGTCTTAGGGGAGATGATGGTGCAATGGTAATGTCCCTGGACTGGTAATTGAGAGGGCCAGGATAATCTTTTGGGGGCGTGGGTCCAAATCCCACCAGGGTTTTTTCTAAATTTTTGGAATATAAAGCTGACCTCAGTAATTGTGACCATAAAACTATCAATGATTCTCGTGAAACCCCATCGGGTTCACTGATATCCTTCAGCGAAGGAAATCTGCCGTCCTTAACCAGTCTGGCCTAAATGTGACTCCACGGCCACTGCAATCCTCTGAATGGTCCAGCAACCCACTTAGTTCAAAGGCAAGAAGGTGTGGGCAACATACACTGCCCTTGCCAGCGAGGCGCAGATCCCAGGAAGGAATGCAAACTCTCAAGTGGGACTTGAACTCACAATGTCCTCACATCACCATTCAACCCCACCAACCCGCTACAACATTTCATTTGATCATGGCTAATCTATACTTCAATCCCAGTTACCCACAACTCCACATGAGAACATTAGAACATAAGAACTAGGAGCAGGAGTAGGCCATCTGGCCCCTCGAGCCTGCTCCACCATTCAATGAGAACACGGTTGATCTTTTTGTGGACTCAGCTCCACTTACCCGCCCGCTCACCGTAACCTTTTATCCCTTTACTGTTCAAAAATCTACCTTTGCCTTCAAAATATTCAATGAGGGAGCCTGAACTGCTTCACCGGGCACGGAATTCCACAGATTCACGACCCTTTGGGTGAAGATGTTCCTCTTCAACTCAGTCCTAAATCTGCTCCCCTTTTATTTTGAGGCTATGCCCTCCAGTCCTAGTTTCACCCGCCAGTGGAAACAACCTCCTTGTTTCTATAAGATCCCCCCCACATTCTTCTAAATTCCAGTGAGTATAGTCCCAGTCTACTTAGACTCTCCTCATAAGCTAATCCTCTCAACTACGGAATCAACCGAGTGAATCTCCTCTGCAAAATGAAAACCTTAAAATCTCAATCATGAAAACTTCAATTGACCCTTCATTGCCTTTTGCGAGTGAATGGTTGCAAAGCATCGCATGCACCTCTGCAGGTTAAATTCCCTCCAAATTCAACAGCTCAGCTATAGCAGTTCAGTAAGCCCAATTCTGCTCTCTTTACTATGTCTGCCATGCCAGGGCCAACATTCATTCATCCCTCAAACCCCATGGTCCCATCCAATGCCACCCTATCACTTACCCAGATTGTTAACCACGGGGAGAGCGGACACCCTTCTTGCCACAAAGACCCCGAGTGCTTGGTAAACCGATGATGTCTCCTCTATCAGAGCCACATCTTTGTACGTTCCAATTCCAAGCTCCTGAAGTGTCTTCTTCATGAAGCTCGGCTTGGGGAGCTTCGAGGCCTGGGGGCAAAGGGAAACGCAAGGGAGGTCAGCCAAATGGGTATTGTCAGAGCGGAAAGGCAGCACCTTCCAAACCCACAACTGCTACCCGTCTAGAAGGGACAATGGGCAGCAGATACCTGGGAACCCCACCACTTGGAAATTCCCCTCCAAGCCACTCACCATCCTGACTTGGGAAATATATCGGCCGTTCCTTCACTGTCGCTGGGTCAAAATCCTGGAACTCCCTCCCTAACAGCACTGGGGGTGTACCTACACCATGTGGACTGCAGCGGTTCAAAAAGATGGCTCATCACCACCATCTGGACAATGGCTGCTGGCCCAACCAGCACCCAACCAGCGCCCAACCAGCGCCCAACCAGCACCCAACCAGCGCCCAACCAGCACCCAACCAGCGCCCAACCAGCACCCAACCAGCGCCCAACCAGCGCCCAACCAGCGCCCAACCAGCGCCCAACCAGCGCCCAACCAGCGCCCAACCAGCGCCCAACCAGCGCCCAACCAGCGCCACCCACATCCCGTGAATGAATGAAAAAAGATTTTAAAATAAACTTAAAATTAGATCAAATGTAATAGACTGAGTCGACACAGTCCCTGAAAGATTCATTTCCAATTCCTGGTCTGAGTTAATGAACCTCAGTCAGGGTTTAACAGATTGAGGGGTGATCTAATCTCCGCATTTAAGATGATTTAAGCTAGTTTCTATCTACACTATCTCCAGAATGTGGCTAATACATATCTGTCTAAATAAGGGCAACATGGTAGCATTGTGGATAGCACAATTGCTTCACAGCTCCAGGGTCCCAGGTTTGATTCCGGCTTGGGTCACTGTCTGTGCGGAGTCTGCACATCCTCCCCGTGTGTGCGTGGGTTTCCTCCGGGTGCTCCAGTTTCCTCCCACAGTCCAAAGATGTGCAGGTTAGGTGGATTGGCCGTGATAAATTGCTCTTAGTGTCCAAAATTGCCCTTAGTATTGGGTGGGGTTACTGGGTTATGGGGATAGGGTGGAGGTGTTGACCTTGGGTAGGGTGCTCTTTCCAAGAGCTGGTGCAGACCCGATGGGCCGAATGGCCTCCTTCTGCACTGTAAATTCTATGGTAATCTATGATAAGCTGGAGCTGTTCTGAAATTCTGATACCTATATCCTAACTTGCACCAATTCCTGTTCACCCACCATCCCGTGTTCACTGACCTACATTGACTCTTGATCTGGCAATGCTTCAATTTTAAAATCCTCATCCTTTCCATGACCACCCCCTCTCCCTCCCAATCACCACCACCAGCCCTACAACACCCCAGGATTTCTCCGCCACCTCCCATATCTGCCCTATTGCCCATCTCCAATTTTAACTGTTCCACCATTGCGGCGACCGCTTCAGCTGCTTGCACCCTAAGTTCTGGGGTTCTTCCTCCGAACCTTTCCACCTCTCTCTCTTCCATTAAACTGTCCTTAAAAGTTGATCAGGGTCTTGGTCCCTTGTTCCATTATCCCTTTATGTTGCTGAGAGAGAAACTTGTCCTGCTCTTACTTCTTATATTAGACCAGGAGACCAAAAGATAGAGGAACAGAAGCCATTCGGCCCATTGAATCTGCTCCACCATTCAATGGGATCATGAAATGAAATGAAAATCACTTATTGTCACAAGTAGGCTTCAAATGAAGTTACTGTGAAAAGCCCCTAGTCACCACATTCCGGCACCTGTTCGGGGAGGCTGATACAGGAATTGAACCACGCTGCTAGCCTGCCTTGGTCTGCTTTAAAAGCCAGCGATTTAGCCCAGTGTGCTAAACCAGCCCCAGATCATGGTTGATCTGATGTAAAATCCTCAACTCTACTTTCCCGCCTTATCCCCATAACCCTTCATTCCCTGATTAAAAATCTGTCCATCTCAGCTCTGAACATTCTTAACGACCCAGCCTCTACTGCTCTCTGCGGTAAAGAATTCCACAGATTCACTACCCTCTGAAAGAAGAAATTCCTCCTCATCTGTGTCTGAAATGGACGACCCCCTTACTCTGAGATTCTGCCCTCTGGTCCTCGACTCTCCCACAAGGAGAAACATCTTCTCGGTATCTACCCTGTCAACGCCCCCCCCCCCCCCCCACCCGAAAGTCTTATGGATAGATTTGCCCTAGAGGGGGTGTAACAAAAATGTTCACCATGCTTCCTCAGATGAGGAAATTGTCCTATGGGGAGAGATTGAGTAGATTGGGCCTATATTCCCTGGCGTTTAGCAGAATGAGAGGTGATATCATTTAAACACTTTAATTCTGCAGGGTCTTGATGTGAGAAAATGTTTCCCCTGGCAGGCGAATTTAGAACACGGGTCACAGTAGATTAATTGGTTGACCGTTTAGGATGGAGGTGAGGGCGGGTGTTGTTGGAATTCTCTACCTGGGAGAGCTGTTGATCCTCAATCCTTAAGTGTGGTTAACAACAAAGATCGATGGATATTTAGTCACCAAGGGGATGTGGGGATCGGGCGGGACGGTGGAGCTGAGGTGGAAGGTAAGCTATGGCCTTGTTGAATGGTGAAGTAGGGTTGGTGGACCAAAATGGCCCCATCCCCAAGATCAATGTTCTTATTCCTGCTCCAATTGTAATGAAACACGGAATTGTCCAGTGTAGCCAAAGTCATTGAACCCGCCATGCCTGTGACAGCTCTTTGAAAGAGATATTTAATTAGTCCTACTCAGCTCTTCTTTCTCAATATCTCTACAAATCGCTACTTTTCACGCAATTTATCCAACTCCCATTGGAATCTGCTTCCCCACCGTCCTTTCAGAAAGCACGTCCAGGTCACAACTTGCTGTAGGAAAATACTTTCCTCATCTGCCCTCTGGTTATTTTTCTGAGTCATTCATGGACGGACTCAGTAATCCAGCAACCCAGGCTACTGACTGGGAACAAAGGTTCAAATTCCACCGTGGCAACTGGAGGACTTTGAATTCAGTTATAAATCGGGGAGGGGCTGTTTAGCACAGGGCTAAATCGCTGGCTTTGAAGGCAGGCCAGCAGCACGGTTCGAATCACGTAACAGCCTCCCTGAACCGGTGCCGGAATGTGGCGACTAGGGGCTTTTCACAGTAACTCCATTTGAAGCCTACTTGTGACAATAAGCGATTTTCATTTCATTTTTTTCAATATAAGGAGCCGCAAAACTATCGTCGTAAAGACCCATTTGGTTTACTAATGCCCTTTAGAGAGGGAAATCCTCAAACCTCACCTGGTCTGGCCTACATGTGAATTCAGACCCACAGCAAACCACTCAATTCATGGGGCAATTGAGGATGGGCAACAAATACGGGCCTTGCCAGAGATGACCACATCCCGTGAAAGAAGGAAAAAGTCTGTATCCCCTGCTTACCAATGAAAACTGTTGCTAATTACGCCTTCTATCAAACTCTTCACAATTTTTTTCTTGAGAGTACCCAATTCATTTTTTCCAATTACGGGGCAATTTAGCATGGCCAACCCACCTGGCCTGCACATCTTTCGGGTTGTGGGGGCGAAACCCACGCAAACACGGGGAGAATGTGCAAACTCCACACAGACAGTGACCCAGAGCCGGGATCGAACCTGGGACCTCGGTGCCGTGAGGCAGCAGGGCTAACCCACTGCGCCACCGTGCTAACTCTTCACAATCTTGAACATCTCGTTAAAAGCTCCCCTTAACCTTCTCAGCCCCATAAACAATTTCCTCCCAACTTTGAACGAAAAGGATAGGCTTTCACGGATCCCGTACTTATCTCCGAACACAATGCAGATGAGAAACTTACAAAGAGGTGGAAATATTTCAGGATGCGTTTGTGTGTCAGGATGTAGAGCACGTTCCCGGACACAGGGTCGATGACTGGTAGCCGATGGATTTTATTCTGAATCAAGGAGTAAACTGCATCAAATAGGCTAAGGGGGAGGAAGCAGGATGAATGGGTTAAAATCCAAGAACAAGAAACAGCCGGTACTTCAAAAGAATGAATCTTTCACATCAAGAGAAGAGGTTTTACAACACCAGGTTAAAGTCCAACAGGTTTGTTTCAAACACTAGCTTTCGGAGCACTGCTCCTTCCTCAGGTGAATCAATATGAAGGTGAAGCAGTGCTCCGAAAGCTAGTGATTCGAAACAAACCCTGCTGGACTTTAACCTGGTGTTGTAAGACTTCTTACTGAGCCCACCCCAGTCCAACACCGGCATCTCCACATCATCAAGAGAAGGGCAGGGAAGGCAGAGGTGGGCCTACACCCGCCCCCAATGGGATGGCGAGGGTTAATTGTCTCCTTTGTAAACTGCACATTATTCATTGCGACTTTGTTATTAGCCCAGAGTGTTCACCTCCACTCAACCTTTTCCAGGTGTGGGCTTAGTAAGAGGGTTATGTCAGCTATCAGTACCACACCACGGAAAGCTGACCAACGAGAGCTCAGTCGGTAGCATTCTTACCTCTGAGCCAGGACGTTTGGGGGTTCAAATCCTTCACTGCAGGACTTCAGTCTATACTCTGTACTGATACTCCAGTGTGGAATGTAGGATGTTCTGCATTGTCGGAGGTGCTGCCTTTCAAGGAGCTTTCAAACCAATTCCTGTACCGCTCGAAGGAGAATTCTGACCCCAGTATTTCATCCAATATTTATCCATTGCCTAGTACCTAATATGCTCTGACTATTATCACCCTTAGCTTGTGGGAGCTTACATTACAACAGTGACTACACTTCGAAACTACCTCATCGGCTGTAAAGCTTTTTGGGACAAGGTTATGAAAGGTGATAAATGCAAACTTTGTTAACTTTGAATTCTAACAGGTTCAGACTCTTCCTCTCCCAACTGGATATGTTATTCCTGTACAGGTACTAATAAGAACAAAGAACAAAGAAAAGTACAGCACAGGAACAGGCCCTTCGGCCCTCCAAGCCTGCGCCGACCATGCTGCCTGTCGAAACGAAAACATTCTACACCTCCGAGGTCCGTATCCCTCTACGGGGAGCCAATGGATATGGTATATCTGGATTTCCAGAAAGCTTTTGACAAGGTGCCACACAAAAGGTTGCTGCATAAACTAAAGATGCATGGCATTGAGGGTAAAGTGGTAGCATGGGTAGAGGATTGGTTAACTAACAGAAAGCAGAGAGTGGGGATAAATGGGTGTTTCTCTGGTTGGCAACCTGTAACTAGTGGGGTCCCTCAAGGATCAGTGTTGGGCCAGCAGTTGTTCACAATTTACATCGACGATTTGGAGTTGGGGACCAAGTGCAGTGTGTCAAAGTTTGCAGACACACTAAGATGAGTGGTAAAGCAAAAAGGGCAGAGGATACCGGAAGTCTGCAGAAGGATTTGGATAGGTTAGGTGAATGGGCTAGGGTCTGGCAGATGGAATTCAATGTTGCCAAGTGTGAGGCTATCCATTTTGGGAGGAATAACAGCAGAATGGATTATTATTTAAACGGTGAGATGTTAAAACATGCTGCTGTGCAGAGGGACCTGGGTGTGCTGGTGCACGAGTCGCAAAAAGTTGGTGTGCAGGTGCAACAGGTGATTAAGAAGGCTAATCGAGTTTTGTCTTTCATTGCTAGAGGGATGGAGTTCAAGACTAGTGAGGTTATGCTGCAATTGTATAGGGTGTTGGTGAGGCCGCATCTGGAGTATTGTGTTCAGTTATGGTCTCCTTACCTGAGAAAGGACATATTGGCACTGGAGGGAGTGCAGAGGAGATTCACTAGGTTGATCCCAGAGTTGAGGGGATTAGATTATGACGAGAGGTTGAGTAGACTGGGACTGTACTCATTGGGGTTTAGAAGGATGCGGGGGGATCTTATTGAAACATATAAAATTATGAAGGGAATAGATAGGATAGATGCGGGCAGGTTGTTTCCACTGGTCGAGGAAAACAGAACTAGGGGGCATAGCCTCAAAATAAGGGGAAGTAGATTTAGGACAGAGTGTAGGAGGAACTTCTTCACCCAAAGGGTTGTGAATCTCTGGAATTCCTTGCCCAGTGAAGCAGTTGAGGCTCCTTCTGTAAACGTTTTTAAGAAAAAGATAGATACCTTTCTAAAGAATAAAGGGATTCGGGGATATGGTGTACAGGCCGGAGAGTGGAGCTGAGTCCACAAAGATCAGCCATGATCTCATTAAGTGGTGGAGCAGGCTCGAGGGGCCAGATGGCCTACTCCTGTTCCTAGTTCTTATGTTCTTATATTCCCATCCTATTCATGTATTTGTCAAGATGCCCCTTAAATGTCACTATCGTCCCTGCTTCCACCACCTCCTCCGGTAGCGAGTTCCAGGCACCCACTACCCTCTGTGTAAAAGACTTGCCTCGTACATCTACTCTAAACCTTGCCCCTCTCACCTTAAACCTATGTCCCCTATGATGTGGAGATGCTGGCATTGGACTGAGGTAGGCACAGTAAGATGTCTTACAACATGACAACTATGTCCCCTAGTAATTGACTCTTCCCCTCATAATCTTGCAGACCTCTATCACATCGCCTCTCAACCCCCGTCGTTCCAGTGAGAACAAACCAAGTTTATCCAACTTCTCCTCATAGCTAATGCCCTCCATGCCAGGCAACGTCCTGGTAAACCTCTTCTGCACCCTCTCCAAAGCATCCACATCCTTCTGGTAGTGAGGCGACCAGAATTGAACACTATATTCCAAGTGTGTCCTAACTAAGGTTCGATACAGCTGCAGCATGACTTGCCAATTCTTATAATCAAGGCCCTGGCCGATGAAGGCAAGCATGCCGTATGCCTTCTTGACTACCTTCTCCACCTACCTTCTCCACTTTCAGTGACCTGTGGACCTGTACAACCAGATCCCTCTGCCTGTCAATACTCTGAAGGGTTCTGTCATTTACTGTTGAGTAGTGCCACACCAATGGCTTGAACAGTCATCCCCTCCACAACTGGCGTACAGTGGCTGCTATTCACAGTATAAAAGTGATCCCCTACAGTGCAGACTTTGTTTGCACTGAGTGCTGAATTTGGTGCATTTGAGTGCTCTAGTGAGAGTTTGGTGACTGAGGGAGTGCTGAATTTGGTGCATTTGAGTGCTATAGTGAGAGTTTGGTGACTGAGGGAGTTAGGTGAGGAGGGAGTAAGATGCTCCTTTCATTTCCATTTCCTACATTTCCTCAAAGAGCGAGAAGGGAGCTGGAAGTTTGCAGAGAGTGCAGCTGACCGGGAGCAGAGTCGGAGGGCGGAGGTCCAGTTGGTCCACAGGGCAGCTATATTCTGTAAGGTAAGAGGGGATGGAGGCTAGGCCAGTTGCATGCTCCTCCTGTAGGATGTGGGTGGTGAGGGATACCACAGGCGTCCCCGCTGACTATACCTGCGGGAAGTGCACCCAACTCCAGCTCCTTAAAGACCGTCTTAGGGAACTGGAGCTGAAGCTGGATGAACTTCGGATCATCCGGGAGGCAGAGGGGGTGATTGAGAAGAGTTACAGGGAGGTAACCACACCCAAGGTACAGGACAAGAATAGCTGGGTTACAGTCAGGGGGAAAAAAACAAACAGGCAGACAGTTCAGGGATCCCTCGTGGCCATTCCCCTTCAAAACAAGTATACCATTTTGGATGCTGTTGGGGGGGATGACCTACCGGGGAAGGCCCTAGCGGCCTGGTCTCTGGCACTGAGACTGGCTCTGGGGCTCAGAAGGGAAGGGGGGAAAATAGAAAAGCAATAGTAGTAGGAGATTCAATGGTTAGGGGAATAGATAAGAGATTCTGTGGTCGCGAGCGAGACTCCCGGAAGGTATGTTGCCTCCCGGGTGCCAGGGCCAGGGATGTCTCGGATCGTGCCTTCAGGATCCTTAAGGGGTAGGGGGAGCAGCCAGAACTCGTGGTGCACATTGGTACCAACGACATAGGTAGGAAAAGGGGTGTGGAGGTAATAAACGAGTTTAGGGAGTTAGGCTGGAAGTTAAAAGCCAGGACAGACAGAGTTGTCATCTCTGGTTTGTTGCCGGTGCCACGTGATAGCGAGGCTAGGAATAGGGAAAGAGGGCAGCTGAACACGTGGCTGCAGGAATGGTGTAGGAGGGAGGGCTTCAGGTATTTGGATAATTGGAGCGCATTCTGGGGAAGGTGGGACCTGTACAAGCAGGACGGGTTGCATCTGAACCAGAGGGGCACCAATATCCTGGGAGGGAGGTTTTCTAGTACTCTTCGGGAGGGTTTAAACTAATTTGGCAGGGGAATGGGAACCGGATTTGTAGTCCAGCAACTAAGCTAGCCGATATTCAGGACGCCAAAGCGTGTAGTGAGGCAGTGGGGAAGGGAATACTGACAAAGGCGAGTACTTGCAGGCACGGAGATGGGTTGAAGTGTGTATACTTCAACGCAAGAAGCATCAGGAATAAGGTGGGTGAACTTAAGGCATGGATCGGTACTTGGGACTATGATGTGGTGGCCATCACGGAAACTTGGATAGAAGAGGGGCAGAAATGGTTGTTGGAGGTCCCTGGTTATAGATGTTTCAATAAGATTAGGGAGGGTGGTAAAAGAGGTGGGGGGGGGGTGGCATTGTTAATTAGAGATAGTATAACAGCTGCAGAAAGGCAGTTCGAGGAGTATCTGCCTACTGAGGTAGTATGGGTTGAAGTCAGAAATAGGAAAGGAGCAGTCACCTTGTTAGAAGTTTTCTATAGGCCCCCCAATAGTAGCAGAGATGTGGAGGAACAGATTGGGAAACAGATTTTGGATAGGTGCAGAAGTCACAGGGTAGTAGTCATGGGTGACTTCAACTTCCCAAACATTGAGTGGAGACTTTAGATCAAATAGTTTGGATGGGGTGCAGTGTGTCCAGGAAGCTTTTCTAACACAGTATGTAGATTGTCCGACCAGAGGGGAGGCAATATTGGATTTGGTACTTGGTAATGAACCAGGGCAAGTGATAGATTTGTTAGTGGGGGAGCATTTTGGAGATAGTGACCACAATTCTGTGACTTTCACTTTAGTAATGGAGAGGGATAGGTGCGTGCAACAGGGCAAGGTTTACAATTGGGGGAAGGGTAAATACGATGTTGTCAGACAAGAATTGAAGTGCATAAGTTGGGAACATAGGTTGTCAGGGAAGGACACAAGTGAAATGTGGAACTTGTTCAAGGAACAGGTACTATGTGTCCTTGATATGTATGTCCCTGTCAGGCAGGGAAGAGATGGTCGAGTGAGGGAACCATGGTTGACAAGAGAGGTTGAATGTCTTGTTAAGAGGAAAAAGGAGACTTATGTAAGGCTGAGGAAACAAGGTTCAGACAGGGCGCTGGAGGGATACAAGATAGCCAGGAGGTAACTGAAGAAAGGGATTAGGAGAGCGAAGAGAGGGCATGAACAATCTTTGGTGGGTAGGATCAAGGAAAACCCCAAGGCCTATTACACATATGTGAGAAATATGAGAATGACTGGAGCGAGGGTAGGTCCGATCAAGGACAGTAGCGGGAGATTGTGTATTGAGTCTGAAGAGATAGGAGAGGTCTTGAACGAGTACCTTTCTTCTGTATTTACATATGAGAGAGGCCATATTGTTGGAGAGGACAGTGTGAAACAGACTGGTAAGCTCGAGGAAATACTTGTTAGGAAGGAAGATGTGTTCGGCATTTTGAAAAACTTGAGGATAGACAAGTCCCCCGGGCCTGACGGGATATATCCAAGGATTCTATGGGAAGCAAGAGATGAAATTGCAGAGCCGTTGGCAATGATCTGTTCGTCCTCACTGTCAACAGGGGTGGTACCAGGGGATTTGAGAGTGGCGAATGTCGTGCCCCTGTTCAAAAAAGGGACTAGGGATAACCCTGGGAATTACAGGCCAGTTAGTCTTACTTCGGTGATAGGCAAAGTAATGGAAAGGGTACTGAAGGATAGGATTTCTGGGCATCTGGAAAGACACTGCTTGATTAGGGATAGTCAGCACAGATTTGTGAGGGGTAGGTCCTGCCTTACAAGTCTTATTGAATTCTTTGAGGAGGTGACCAAGCATGTAGATGAAGGTAAAGCAGTGGATGTAGTGTACATGGATTTTAGTAAGGCATTTGATAAGGTTCCCCATGGTAGGTTTATGCAGAAAGTAAGGAGGCATGGGATAGTGGGAAATTTGGCCAGTCGGATAATGAACTGGCTAACCGATAGAAGTCAGAGAGTGGTGGTGGATGGCAAATATTCAGCCTGGATCCCAGTTACCAGTGGCGTACCGCAGGGATCAATTCTGGGCCCTCTGCTGTTTGTGATTTTCATTAATGACTTGGATGAGGGAGTTGAAGGGTGGGTCAGTAAATTTGCAGACGTTACGAAGATTGGTGGAGTTGGGGATAGTGAGGAGGGCTGTTGTCGGCTGCAAAGAGACATAGAGAGGATGCAGAGCTGGGCTGAGAAGTGTCAGATGGAGTTTAACCCTGAAAAGTGTGAGGTTGTCCATTTTGGAAGGACAAATATGAATGTGGAATACAGGGTTAACGGTAGAGTTCTTGGCAATGTGGAGGAGCAGAGAGATCTTGAGGTCTATGTTCATACATCTTTGAAAGTTGCCACTCAAGTGGATAGAGCTGTGAAGAATGCCTATGGTGTGCTAGCGTTCATTAACAGAGGGATTGAATTTAAGAGCCGTGAGGTGATGATGCAGCTATACAAAACTTTGGTAAGGCCACATTTGGAGTACTGTGTACAGTTCTGGTCGCCTCATTTTAAGAAGGATGTGGAAGCTTTGGAAAAGGTGCAAAGGAGATTTACCAGGATGTTGCCTGGAATGGAGAGTAGGTCTTACGAGGAAAGGTTGAGGGTGCTAGGCCTTTTCTCATTAGAACGGAGAAGGATGAGGGGCGACTTGATAGAGGTTTATAAGATGATCAGGGGAATAGATGGAGTAGACAGTCAGAGACTTTTTCCCCAGGTGGAACAAAGCATTACAAGGGGACATAAATTCAAGGTGCATGGTGGAAGATATAGGGGGGATGTCAGAGGTAGGTTCTTTACCCAGAGAGTAGTGGGGGCATGGAATGCACTGCCTGTGGAAGTAGTTGAGTCGGAAACATTAGGGACCTTCAAGCAGCTATTGGATAGGTACATGGATTACGGTAGAATGATATAGCGTAGATTAATTTGTTCTTAAGGGCAGCACGGTAGCATTGTGGATAGCACAGTTGCTTCACAGCTCCAGGGTCCCAGGTTCGATTCCGGCTTGGGTCACTGTCTGTGCGGAGTCTGCACATCCTCCCCGTGTCTGCGTGGGTTTCCTCCGGGTGCTCCGGTTTCCTCGCACAGTCCAAAGATGTGCAGGTTAGGTGCATTGGCCTTGATAAATTGCCCTTCGTGTCCAAAATTGCCCTTGGTGTTGGGTGGAGGTGTTGAGTTTGGGTAGGGTGCTCTTTCCAAGAGCCGGTGCAGACTCAATGGGCTGAAAGGCCTCCTTCTGCACTGTAAATTCTATGATAATCTATAATTAATCTAGGACAAAGGTTCGGCACAACATCGTGGGCTGAATGGCCTGTTCTGTGCTGTATTTTTCTATGTTCTATGTTCTATCCAATCCATACCATGTAGCAACTGGCCAAGGCTCCGTGCTTCAACAGCATCTTCCGATACCCGTCACCTCTACCACAGAGAAGAACCAGGGCAGCAAGTGGATGAGAACGTCACAATCTGCAAGCTCCACCCCAGCTCCCGCACCCACCCACCCCCAACCCCAAAGCCCTGGAAGTCAAAAGCCATCCTAGCATTGATCTATATCACCACCATTCCTTCATTGCTGTTGGGCCAAACCCCGGAGCTTCTTCCCAAACTGCACGGTCAGGGAAATGTCACCTCAAGGATTGCATCCGTTCAGGAAGAAGGTTCCACTGCCAACTTCTCAAACGATGGACCTTGTTAGTGGTGCCTACATCCCAAGAATATGTAAAAAATGACAGCCAGGGCAGCAGGGTGGCGCAGTGGTTAGCACTGCTGCCTCACGGGGCCGAGGTCCCAGGTTCGATCCCGGCCCCGGGTCACTGTCCGTATGGAGTTTGCACATTCTCCCCGTGTTTGCGTGGGTTTCGCCCCCACAACCCAAAGATGTGCAAGGTAGGCGGATTGGCCACGCTAAATTGCCCCTTAATTGGGAAAAATGAATTGGGCACTCTAAATTTATTTAAAATAAATGACAACCAGTATCTGCTATTTCTCCCTAATAAAACTAGTTTCTACGACCGCCCTGTAACAGTGAGATTAAACTGGGTACACTGCACAGAATAATCATTTTACCTGTCATTTGGGGAGATACTGACCAGTTTCTTAAAGGAACCTTGTAAATAAATCTCTGGAAAAAAGAAGAAAGTAAAATCATTGAAACTGAACCAAGCCCAGGTACATCATCAGCTGAGCAATGGGCAGGATTCCCCATCCCGCTAGTCCCGTTTCCCGGCACGGCGCGTCCCCGCCGGCAGCGGGATTCTCCGTTCCCGCAGCCGGCCTGTGGGGTTTCTCATTGTGGCCACCCCACGCCGTCAGGAATCCCGCAGGCATTGGTGCGCTGCCGGCGAAGCGGAGGATCCCGCTGACTGCGAATCCCGCAGGATGTGTCATCATAGAATTTACAGTGCAGAAGGAGGCCATTCGGCCCATCGAGTCTGCACCGGCTCTTGGAAAGAGCACCCTACCCAAGGTTAACACCTCCACACTATCCCCATAACCCAGTAAACCCACCCAACACTAAGGGCAATTTTGGACACTAAGGGCAATTTATCATGGCCAATCCACCTAACCTGCACATCTTTGGACTGTGGGAGGAAACCGGAGTACCCGGAGGAAACCCACGCAGACACGGGGAGAACGTGCAGACTCCGCACAGACAGTGACCCAAGCCGGAATCGAACCTGGGACCCTGGAGCCGTGAAGCAATTGTGCTATCCACAATGCTACCGTGCTGCCCGTGTTAGATAATTACTCATTATGATTGAATCATGAAAAACCCAATAAAAAACATTTATAAGAAAATAAAATGATTGAATCACTCAATACAAAGACTATGAATCCAAACCCAATCTTTTTTTCAAGAACTAGAGAACCATAAAAAGGTTACGGCAGAGAAAGAGGACTTTCAGTCCAGTGTGTCTATGTCGGCCACTATAAGAGAGAAGAAAAGAAACCAGCGACTCATTTTGATCCCATTTTCCAGTACCTGGACCGTGGCCTTACATGTTCCAGCACTTCAGATACAGGTCTGGGTACCTTTTAAATAACTTCAGTGTTTCTGCATCAACCACCAATTCAGGCAGTGAATTCCAGACGCTGACCACCCTCTGGGTCAAAAAGCTTTTCCTCATGTCCCCTCTAATCCTTTTACCAATCACCTGAAATCCATGCCCCCAGATAATTAACCCCTCAACTAGGGGAAACAAGTTGTTCCTGTCTGCCCTGTCTAGGTCCCTCAAAACTTCATAAGCCTCAATTAGGTCATCCCTTCGCCTCCTCTGTTCTAAGGAAAACAACCCCAGGCTATCCAATCTCTCCTCATAACTGCAATTATCTGGCCTGGCAACATTCTTGTAAATCTCCTCTGCCCTCTCTCCAGAGAAATTATGTCCTTCCTGTCATCTGCTGACCAGATCTGTGCACAAAACTCCAGTCTAACCAGTGTTTTACACAGTTCCAGCATTACATCCCTGCTTTTGTATGCCGTACCTCGCCCAATAAAGGAACGCATTCCATATGCTTCCTTGACCACCTTGTCCACCTGTCCTGCCACCTTCAGGGCCCTGTGGACATGCTCTCCAATGTCTCCCACTTCCTCAATCCCTCACAATACCTTCCCGTTTATGGAGTATTCCTTTACTTTGTTTGCCCTCCCCAAATGCATCACCTCACACTTTTCCGAATTGAATTACATTTGCCAACTTTCTGCCCGTTCAACCAAACCATTGATATCATTCTGGGGTCAACGGCGAGCTTCCTCTTCACTATCAACTACACAGCCCATTCCTGTGTCATTGCAAACTTCCCAATCACGCCACCCACATTTAAGTCCAAATCATTAATCTATACAACAAACAGCAAGGGTCGAAACACTGAACCCTGTGGAACACCACTGGAACCGTCTTCCATTCACAGAAACATCCATCGACCATTCCCCTTGTTTCCTCTCACTGAACCAATCAGGGATCCAACCTGCCACCTTCCCCTGTGTCCATCAGATCTCACCTTTCTGACCAGTCAGCCACGTGGGCCCTTGTAAAATGTCTTACTGAAATCCATGTGGACAACATCCACTACACTACCCTCATCAATCCTCCTTGTTACTGCCTCGTTCTCCCCGTGTGTGCGTGGGTTTCCTCCGGGTGCTCCGGTTTCCTCCCACAGTCCAAAGATGTGCAGGTTAGGTGGATTGGCCATGCTAAATTGTCCTTAGTGTCCAAAATTGCCCTTAGTATTGGGTGGGGTTACTGGGTAATGGGGATAGGGTGGAGGTGTGGGCCTTGGGTAGGGTGCTCTTTCAAAGAGCCAGTGCAGACTCGATGGGCCGAATGGCCTCCTTCAGCACTGTAAATTCTTTGAAAACCAGATCTTCCCCAAACAAATCCATGCTGACTATCCCCAATCAATCTATAAGTGACAGTTTATCCTGTCTCTCAGAGTTGATTCCAATAATTTACCCACAACTAAAGTCAGACAGGCCAGCCTATAATTTACTGGTCTGTTCCTTGTACCCTTTTTAAATAACGGTACAACATTTGAAGACCTCTAATCCTCCGGGACCTTACCTGTACCTAGTGAGGATTGGAAAATGATTCTCAGAGCATTTGCTACATGAAAATGAAAAATGAAAATCGCTTATTGTCACAAGTAGGCTTCAAATGAAGTTACTGTGAAAAGCCCCTAGTCGCCGCATTCTGGCGCCTGTTCGGGGAGGCTATTATATCCTCCCTGGCTTCCTTTAACAGCCTGGGATACAATCCATCTGGCCCTGGTCATTTATCACCCGTCAAGGATACGGGTCCCGGGATAGCATGGTGGCGCAGTGGTTTGCACTACTGCCTTTCAGTGCCAAGGACCCGGGTTTGTTCCCGGCCCCGGGTCACTGTCCTTTGGAGTTTGCACATTCTCCCCATGTCTACGTGGGTCTCATTCCACAATGCAAAGATGTGCAGGGTAGGTGAATTTGAGGAACTCGCTGCCCCACAGTGCGATGGAGTCTGAGTCATTAAGAAAGAGATAAATATATTTCTGATTTTAAAAACGGGTTAAAGGCATATGGGGAACAGGTGGGCATTGGAGACCAGGAAGAGAGCAGCCATGGTCTGATTGAATGACGGAGCAGGCTCGAACGGCTGAATTGTCTACTTCTGCCTCTAATTCCTATGTTCCCATGTTCCTGTATTGCTCTTAATGTACCGGTAAAATATATTTACATTTTCTTTGATTATATCTGCCAGTATTTTTCTGTATCCTCTCTTTGTTTTTCTTTTTTTACTTTACCCTGTCCTTTCTATCCTCTTCTACGCTCTCTATAATACTCAGCTTTTTGTGACTGCGAGAGCTTTCTTTTTCTGCTTTATCTCTCTGTCCCCTGGCTCGCCAGAGGACTCTAGATTTGGCACTGCCACACTTTTTCCTTGCGGAGACATGTGTACACTGTGCCCGTAGAATCTGGCTTCTGAATACCTTCCACTGATTTGACACTGTTTTCCCTTCTGGTAGCTGCATCCATTCATCATTTTCCAGTTCACGTCTCAATTTGGATGACCCATTTCAGGGAATCAGGGTGTAGAACCAGTCTGGGTTTAGACGAGAAATGATAACGGCAAGAAGTCACTTGTGGGAGTGGCGTATACGCCCCCCAAACAGTAACCACACGATACGGCGGCATATGTAGGAAGAAATAATGGCAGCTAGTCAGTAAGGTACGGTGTCAATCATGGGGGACTTTAATCTACATATAGACTGAAATAATCAGGTGGGCAAACGTAGTGAGGAGTTTATTGGATATTTGGGGGGGATAGTTTCTTAGAACAGCCTGTTCTGAAGCCAACCAGGGAGTAGACTGTACTCGGTCTGGTACTGTGCAATGAGATAGAATTAATTGATAACTTCCGAGTGAAGCCCCATCCCCCAGGGAACAGCAATCATACTATGATTGAATTTTATATTCAGTTTGAGGGAGAGAAGAGTGGGTCCAAGAGCAGTACTTTAAACTTAAGTAAGTACAATTGTGAAGACATTTAAGTAGCTAAAGTGAATTTTCAAATGAGGTTAAAGGAAAGGCCAATAGTGCAGTGGTGAACATTTAAAGGAATATTTCAGAGCACGCAGAATGGATACATTTAAAAGCAAAAGAAAAATTCCAATGAGACGACACACCATCAGAGGTTAACTAAAAAAGTTAAAGGCAGTATCAAACTTAAAGAAAAAACACATCATTGTGCAAAGATGGGTGGCAGGTCAAAAGAACAAAGAACAAAGAATTAAGAACAATACAGCACAGGAACAGGCCGTTCGGCCCTCCAAGCCTGTTCCGGTCATGATACCAACCCTGCCCAAAACCCTCAGCACTTCCTTGTGCCGTATCCCTCTATACCCATCCTATCCGTGTGTTTGTCAAGATGCCTTTTGAACGCCGTGAATGTGTCTGCTTCCATACTCTCCCCTGTGCCACCGTGCTGCCCTATGGGCGGGATCTAACAAAAAGGTTTCTAAGGGCGGGGTTTACTGGCTGTTCATGCCGGCAGGATATTCCGGTCCCAGGCCGGTGTACGGGTTTCCCGGCGGTGAGGGGTGCAGCCAATGGGAAATCCCGTTGACAACGGCGGAACTGGTAGATCTCGCTGGTGGGCTGCCTCCACTGCCGAGAAACACACGGGGGGGGGGGGGGGGGGGGGGGAAGCTGGTAAATCCTGCCCTAAGTGTCATTTGTGGCAGGTTTTGCTGGGAATTTCTCCCTGGCTCTGTCAGTGAGTTGTTCCCCTCCGCTATCTAACCACACTTAGTCACTTTTTGGGGGCCCTGGGAAGTTTCTCTTCGGACTTGCCCACGCTTGGAATTATTTTCATCACTGGGGAGCTGAACTCACAAACCAGACCGGCTTCTCGGAGACCGGGCCTCCATTATGAAAGGGTGCCTGATCTCTGTGGGTTTGAGGACCCCCACGTCCCCCACCCACGGTCAATGTTATCCCCCCACACACACACATGGGCACTACCCCATACCCCCCCAAGTGATGACAATGTGCTATGGGGTCGCTAAGAGGCCCCCCTTTTCAGGCCTTCCAGCACCCCCTTCAAGGACACCTACCCTTCACTACCCCCAACATTCCGGAGGCCCTTTCATACCAGTCCTGCAGCCCCCCGCCCACCCTTCATACCCCCCTCCACCCTCCTTTCATGGGTATGGCCCCCACTCAGGCCCTGACCCTTGGGCAGGCCACTGTGGCACTGCCACCATGGCATCCTGGCCGTGCTCCTGCCAGCTTTTCAGTGCTACCTGGGCATCTGGGCATTGCCAGGGTGGCAGTGCCAAGGTGCCAGCCTGGAAGCACCAAGGTGCCCATGTTCAAGGGGGAGGGTCTGGGGGCTACCCTGCCCTGTCCCTGACCTCTCAGGTGCCTCCGATGGCCTGGAAGACCCCCTGGGTTCCGTTCCACCTGGTCCACCTTTGCGTGGGCCAGTACTAAACGGCGCCTAACTGGGACACCCTGGGGAGGCTGGCAGATCCAGGGGCCCAATCGGGTTTTGTACTTCCTTAGGCATGTGAGGCTTGGTCCCACACATTGTGCGCCTCGCGAGATCTGGTTAGATCTTGCAACGCGTACTGACTGCCGGAAAGCCCGTGGGAGGCCTCTCCCAGCATCTACTGGCAGCGTCGCGCCCCGTTCGGGTGCAACGCGGCTGATAGATTGCGTCCTGTGTCTCAGCTAATAAAGGAAATTCTACCATATGCCTTCTTAACCACTGTATGTACCTGCACTGCTACATGAAGGGGCCAGTGTATGTGCATACAGAGGTCCCTCCGATCCAGGGTCCTGCTATTTATCAGGTATTCCCTTGCCCTATAAATACTGTGGCTACACGAGCAGGTCAAAAGCTGAGAATCCTGCAGAGAGGGACTCACTTCCTGACTACCCAAAGCCTGTCCAGCATCTGCAAAACCCACATCAGGAGTGTGATGGAATACGCTCCACTACCCTGGATGGGTGCAGCTCCGTCAACGCTGATGAAGCTCGACAAGGTTCAGGACAGAGCAGCTCCGTACAATCAGCACCAGCCCAATGATTCACTCTCTTCTGAATGAAGTACACAATCACACGCACACACTCCGCACAGCACACACTTAACCACAACTGTGCCCCTACCCACTCACCTCGCCAAGTCTCAATCCTGTGATTCTCCAATTCGTAGATTTGCACCTGAAAGAGAAAGTTGGAGATCAAATATTATCCTTGATCGAATAAAAAAATCAAAGCAGCTTTTCACAACGGGCTAAAAAGTGGGCTGGATTCTCCCAAAATGGGGCTATGTCCTCCACGCCGCGTAACTCCGCTGGCGTTTCACTCCGAAGTTTCCTGAAGAACGGTTGAGCTGATTCAATGCCCTGCAGGGGGCTAGCAGGGACCTGGAGTGATTCATGCAGCTCTAGCTGCGGATACCGGCCCCCGCACTTCTGGTTTCAAGACGCGCATGCACGTGGCGGGTGCCTCCAGCGGCCTCGCTGAGTGCCATAGAGGACACGGACCGTGGAGGCAGATGAAGAAGGAGGCCGTTCGGCCCATCGAGTCCACACCGATCCACTTAAACTCTCACTACCACCCTATCTCCGTAACCCAATAACCCCTCCCAACCTTTTTTTTTGGTCACGAAGGGCAATTTAGCTTGGCCAATCCACCTAAACTGCACGTCTTTGGACTGTGGGAGGAAACCGGAGCACCCGGAGGAAACCCACGCAGACACGGGGAGAACGTGCAGACTCCGCACGGACAGTGACCCAGCGGGGAATCGAACCTGGGACCCTGGCGCTGTGAAGCCGCAGTGCTAACCACTTGTGCCACCATGCTGCCCGTAACTCCACAAAAACGCTGATTCTCGGGTCCCTGAGCATGGCTGGACTGGCGGCGGGCCCGATTCCGGCACGGGGCTACGGAGAATCCAGCACAGTGTTCCTCATACCAATTCTAACCTTCAATTCCTCCACGGCCTCAGGCCCCTCCCCACTCCTCTCTGCAACCTCCTCCGGCTCTCCAAACCTCTAAGCTGCCCCTATCCTCTGGAGCTTCCCGGTTGGCGGCCAGGGGTTTCAGCTGGCTGGACCCCAAACTCTGGAACATCCTCCGGAAACCACGACCACTCCCTAAACTTACTGCCTTGACGTTTCTGAGCACCTATTTTAATATCTCCTTGGTTGAAACAATGTTAAATATTTGCCTGTTTATGCTCTTGTGAAGCACTTCAGTTAAAACCGCAATGTAAATGTAATTTGTTGATAATGTGTACCCAACAGTGTGTCGGCAAGGTGACCTTTCTCTCTGCTCCTCACATCTCTTCAGCTACCAGCCTCGAAGAGAGAGAGTTTGCACCATTGGAAAGGTCCATCATTACACTTGGCAAAGCGTGGAAGTGCTTTACCATTGCCTTTTGCAATGAAGCTGACCAGGAAACTCTCCCACTCTTTACCAGCTGCCATCAGGTGCATTGGAAAGAGGCTGTTTGACTACATTAGGAGTGCATCTCATGTGGCCATCAAGCCCTCGAGTGGGACTTGACACTTCAGCTTCTGACCAGGAGTAGAGGACAGAGTTCGGGACTCTATCCACTGCACCACAAGACCCCCCCCCAACCCCTGCTCCTTACGTGGTGCCCAAACAAAGGGGTCCAATCTAAGCGACGCAGTTGTCGGCTCTAAGGAGACAACATGGGGGCAGGTACCATTGACTACAACCCCTTCTAGCCTCTGTTCAACCCAAGAAAAGCTAATCCTTGGTCAAAGAGAAGGACTAAAATTGTCCCTTACCATCGGAGATGTGTAATATCTGTGCAATATGTTGATGAAGTCGGTAATCGTCAGCATGCCTGGGGAGAAGAAAGATGGCTATGGATCAGCATTAACATCAACAGGGCAAGCAAGCGTAGGAGAGAGAGAGAGAGAGAGAGAGAGAGAGGGACCGCTCTTCCCTACCATGGCACAGTCTTGAAACATTCAATCCTGCCATATTGGCAAAACAAATCCCCCAAATCCAAATTAGAAATTGAATTATTCAGTCAGTGTTGCCATTGATTCTGATCACTGTCTGCAGAAGCAGTTCTGCCTGTATAGCAGTGGCTCTGTGTCATGTGCGAGTACCTTTAAGAAATGGGTGTTTATCAATGGGTTTGTATATAAGTATCTGTAGTGAGAGTACCTTTAAGAAATGGGTGTTTATTACGGCAGTGATGTCAGAGAGTGGGTGGAGCTGGGCTGTCTGTCAGCTTTTTACTTTCGTTTTAGGCTGTTTGCTGCAGGGTGTGTTTTAGTTTCGTTTTCAGAGCTGGATAGCTGCAGTCACAGCCATAAGGTGTATGAATCTCTCTCTGTAATCTAAAGACTGTAAATCGATCCTGGTGATTTAAAACTAATAACAGTAGTGACTTTAACCTGATGTGCTTCTGGTGAAAGGTGTTTTAAGTCTTATGGATGTTAAAAGGAAAACTCCAAGGATTACTTAGTGTTGTATTCTTTGGCGGTTGTATTTGAATTAATGGTTGCTAAGATGTTCACTGTATGTTTTAAAAAGGTTAGCTTGAGTTCATAGAATAAACATTGTTTTGCTTTAAAAAATACTTTTCCATTTCTGCTGTACCACACCTGTAGAGTGGGTTGTGTGCTCCCCATACCACAATCTATTAAAAGTTGTGGGTCAGGTGAACTCCATGATACCCTTTGGTGTTCTCTAAACCCTGGGCCCATAACATCTGGAAGATATACAGGAGATTCTCATTGTCAGTAATGTCAGGGAACAGGAGAAAACAGGGAACTTGGCCCAGAGTCGCTGGAATAAATTGGCAAAGAATCTCCAGTCCTAATCCCACCACCCCAACCCCATTTGGGACTTTACCTGCTCTGACTGGGAAAGCAACGAGCCAAACCAAGTCACCCTTCATCGCTCTGCAGTCTGGCTGCGCTCTGCGCCCGATTGCCCGGGTGAGGAGCACTCTTGCCACAAGGCCTATTCCAGGGAATTGAGCAAACAATCTGAAGTCACATTCTGGAGAACTGAGGGCTCATGGTGGCACGGTGGTTGGCACTGCGGTCTCACAGCGCCAGGGACCCCGGGTTCGATTCCGACCTCGGGTGGCTGCCTGTGCGGAGTTTGCACTTTCTCCCCGTGTCTGCGTGGGGTTTCCTCCCGGTGCTCCGGTTTCCTCCCACAGTCCAGGTTAGATGGATTAGCCATGTTAAATTGTCCCTAAGTGTCCAAAGATTAGGTGGGGTTAAAGGGATGGGGCAGGGGATTGGGCCTAGGTATGGTGCTCTTTCGAAGGATCGGTGCAGACTCGATGGGCTGAATGGCCTCCTTCTGAACTGTAGGCATTCTATAATTCTATGATTCAGCAGTCTGTGGGATATTCACTTATCCACCCAATACAAACTGCACTACACAATTACTTACTGTACCTGAAATGTTTAACAATCTTCTTGAACCATTTTTGCTCATTGTGGCGTGCTACAGGATAGTAAGAAGTCTTACAACACCAGGTTAAAGTACAACAGGTTTGTTTCGAATCACTAGCTTTCGAAGCAGTGCTCCAGCAGGTGAATCCAGTCACCTGAGGAAGGAGCAGTGCTCCGAAAGCTAGTGCTTCACAACAAACCTGTTGGACTTTAACCTGGTGTTGTAAGACTTCTTACTGTGCTCACCCCAGTCCAACACCGGCATCTCCACATCACAGGTTCAGGATGGGCAGTACGCCTGTCTCTAAGTCAGAAGCTTTGTGGACGGTGAGTCGCACTGTCAGAGGGTGAGTACTGAGGGAGTGCAGCACTATCAGAGGGTCAGTACTGAGGGAGTGCAGCACTATCAGAGGGTCAGTACTGAGGGACTGCTGCACTGTTGGAGGGTCAGTACTGAGGGAGTGCAGCACTGTCAGAGCGTCAGTACTGAGGCAGTGCTGCACTGTCAGAGGTTCCGTACTGAGGGAGTGCTGCACTGTCAGAGGTTCCGTACTGAGGGAGTGCAGCACTATCAGAGGGTCAGTACTGAGGGACTGCTGCACTGTTGGAGGGTCAGTACTGAGGGAGTGCAGCACTGTCAGAGCGTCAGTACTGAGGCAGTGCTGCACTGTCAGAGGTTCCGTACTGAGGGAGTGCTGCACTGTCAGAGGTTCCGTACTGAGGGAGTGCTGCACTGTTGGAGGGTCAGTGCTGAAGGAGTGCTGCACTGTTGGAGGGTCAGTGCTGAGGGAAATGAAATGAAATGAAAATCGCTTATTGTCACAAGTCGGCTTTAAGTGAAGTTACTGTGAAAAGCCCCTAGTCGCCACATTCGGGCGCCTGTTCAGGGAGGCTGGTGCGGGAATTGAACCGTGCTGCTGGCCTGCCTTGGTCTGCTTTAAAAGCCAGCGATTTAGCTCTGTGCTAAACCAGCCCCTGAGAGCTGCACTGTCAGAGGGTCAGTACTGAGTGAATGCTGCACTGTCAGACGTTCCGTACTGAGGGAGTGCTGCACAGTTAGAGGGTCAGTGCTGAGGGGATGCTGCACTGTCAGAGGGTCAGTACTGAGGGAGTGCTGCACAGTTAGAGGGTCAGTACTGAAGGAGTGCTGCATAGTTACAGGGTCAGTGCTGAGGGAGTGCTGCACTGTCAGAGGATCAGTACTGAGGGGATGCTGCACTGTCAGAGTGTCAGTACTGAGGGAGTGCTGCACAGTTAGAGGGTCAGTGCTGAGGGAGTGCTGCACTGTTAGAGGGTCAGTACTGAGGGAATGCTGCACTGTCAGAGGGTCAATACTGAGGGAATGCTGCACTGTTAGAGGGTCAGTACTGAGGGAATGCTGCACTGTCAGAGGGTCAATACTGAGGGAATGCTGCACTGTCGGAGGGTCAGTACTGAGGGAGTGCAGTACTATCAGAGGGGCAGTACTGAGGGAGAGCTGCACTGTCAGAGGGTCAGTACTGAGGGAGTGCAGTACTATCAGAGGGTCAGTACTGAGGGAGTGCTGCACTATCAGTGGGTCAGTACTGAGGGAGTGCAGTACTATCAGAGGGTCAGTACTGAGGGGATGCTGCACTGTCAGAGTGTCAGTACTGAGGGAGTGCTGCACAGTTAGAGGGTCAGTGCTGAGGGAGTGCTGCACTGTTAGAGGGTCAGTACTGAGGGAATGCTGCACTGTCAGAGGGTCAATACTGAGGGAATGCTGCACTGTCGGAGGATCAGTACTGAGGGAGTGCAGTACTATCAGAGGGTCAGTACTGAGGGACAGCTGTACTGTCAGAGTGTCAGTACTGAGGGACTGCGTAACTATCAGAGGGTCAGTACTGAGGGAGTGCTGCACTATCAGTGGGTCAGTACTGAGAGAGAGCTGCACTGTCAGAGAGCCAGTACTGAGGGAGTGCTGCACTCTCAGTGGGTCAGTACTGAGGGAGTGCTGCACTGTCAGAGGGTCAGTACTGAGGGAGTGCTGCACTGTCAGAGGGTCAGTACTGAGGGAGTGCAGCACTGTCAGAGGGTCAGTACTGAGGGAGTGCTGCACTGTCAGAGGGTCAGTACTTAGGGAGTGCCGCACTGTCAGAGGGGCAGTACTGAGGGAGTGCTGCACTGTCAGAGGGTCAGTACTGAGGGAGTGCAGCACTGTCAGAGGGTCAGTACTGAGGGAGAGCTGTACTGTCAGAGTGTCAGTACTGAGGGACTGCGTAACTATCAGAGGGTCAGTACTGAGGGAGTGCTGCACTATCAGTGGGTCAGTACTGAGAGAGAGCTGCACTGTCAGAGAGTCAGTACTGAGGGAGTGCTGCACTGTCAGAGGGTCAGTACTGAGGGAGTGCAGCACTATCAGAGGGTCAGTACTGAGGGACTGCTGCACTGTTGGAGGGTCAGTACTGAGGGAGTGCAGCACTGTCAGAGCGTCAGTACTGAGGCAGTGCTGCACTGTCAGAGGTTCCGTACTGAGGGAGTGCTGCACTGTCAGAGGTTCCGTACTGAGGGAGTGCTGCACTGTTGGAGGGTCAGTGCTGAAGGAGTGCTGCACTGTTGGAGGGTCAGTGCTGAGGGAAATGAAATGAAATGAAAATCGCTTATTGTCACAAGTCGGCTTCAAGTGAAGTTACTGTGAAAAGCCCCTAGTCGCCACATTCGGGCGCCTGTTCAGGGAGGCTGGTGCGGGAATTGAACCGTGCTGCTGGCCTGCCTTGGTCTGCTTTAAAAGCCAGCGATTTAGCTCTGTGCTAAACCAGCCCCTGAGAGCTGCACTGTCAGAGGGTCAGTACTGAGTGAATGCTGCACTGTCAGACGTTCCGTACTGAGGGAGTGCTGCACAGTTAGAGGGTCAGTGCTGAGGGGATGCTGCACTGTCAGAGGGTCAGTACTGAGGGAGTGCTGCACAGTTAGAGGGTCAGTACTGAAGGAGTGCTGCATAGTTACAGGGTCAGTGCTGAGGGAGTGCTGCACTGTCAGAGGATCAGTACTGAGGGGATGCTGCACTGTCAGAGTGTCAGTACTGAGGGAGTGCTGCACAGTTAGAGGGTCAGTGCTGAGGGAGTGCTGCACTGTTAGAGGGTCAGTACTGAGGGAATGCTGCACTGTCAGAGGGTCAATACTGAGGGAATGCTGCACTGTCGGAGGGTCAGTACTGAGGGAGTGCAGTACTATCAGAGGGGCAGTACTGAGGGAGAGCTGCACTGTCAGAGGGTCAGTACTGAGGGAGTGCAGTACTATCAGAGGGTCAGTACTGAGGGAGTGCTGCACTATCAGTGGGTCAGTACTGAGGGAGTGCAGTACTATCAGAGGGTCAGTACTGAGGGGATGCTGCACAGTTAGAGGGTCAATGCTGAGGGAGTGCTGCACTGTTAGAGGGTCAGTACTGAGGGAATGCTGCACTGTCAGAGGGTCAATACTGAGGGAATGCTGCACTGTCGGAGGATCAGTACTGAGGGAGTGCAGTACTATCAGAGGGTCAGTACTGAGGGACAGCTGTAATGTCAGAGTGTCAGTACTGAGGGACTGCGTAACTATCAGAGGGTCAGTACTGAGGGAGTGCTGCACTATCAGTGGGTCAGTACTGAGAGAGAGCTGCACTGTCAGAGAGCCAGTACTGAGGGAGTGCTGCACTGTCAGTGGGTCAGTACTGAGGGAGTGCTGCACTGTCAGAGGGTCAGTACTGAGGGAGTGCTGCACTGTCAGAGGGTCAGTACTGAGGGAGTGCAGCACTGTCAGAGGGTCAGTACTGAGGGAGTGCTGCACTGTCAGAGGGTCAGTACTGAGGGAGTGCCGCACTGTCAGAGGGGCAGTACTGAGGGAGTGCTGCACTGTCAGAGGGTCAGTACTGAGGGAGTGCAGCACTGTCAGAGGGTCAGTACTGAGGGAGAGCTGTACTGTCAGAGTGTCAGTACTGAGGGACTGCGTAACTATCAGAGGGTCAGTACTGAGGGAGTGCTGCACTATCAGTGGGTCAGTACTGAGAGAGAGCTGCACTGTCAGAGAGTCAGTACTGAGGGAGTGCTGCACTGTCAGAGGGTCAGTACTGAGGGAGTGCCGCACTGTCAGAGGGTCAGTACTGAGGGAGTGCTGCACTATCAGTGGGTCAGTACTGAGGGAGTGCTGCACTGTCAGAGGGTCAGTACTGAGGGAGTGCTGCACTGTCAGAGGGTCAGTACTGAGGGAGTGCTGCACTGTCAGAGGGTCAGTACTGAGGGAGTGCCGCACTGTCAGAGGGTCAGTACTGAGGGAGTGCTGCACTATCAGTGGGTCAGTACTGAGGGAGTGCTGCACTGTCAGAGGGTCAGTACTGAGGGAGTGCTGCACTGTCAGAGGGTCAGTACTGAGGGAGTGCAGCACTGTCAGAGGGTCAGTACTGAGGGAGTGCTGCACTGTCAGAGGGTCAGTACTGAGGGAGTGCTGCACTGTCAGAGGGTCAGTACTGAGGGAGTGCAGCACTGTCAGAGCGTCAGTGCTGCACTGTCAGAGGTTCCGTACTGAGGGAGTGCTGCACTGTCAGAGGTTCCGTACTGAGGGAGTGCTGCACTGTTGGAGGGTCAGTGCTGAAGGAGTGCTGCACTGTTGGAGGGTCAGTGCTGAGGGAAATGAAATGAAATGAAAATCGCTTATTGTCACAAGTCGGCTTCAAGTGAAGTTACTGTGAAAAGCCCCTAGTCGCCACATTCGGGCGCCTGTTCAGGGAGGCTGGTGCGGGAATTGAACCGTGCTGCTGGCCTGCCTTGGTCTGCTTTAAAAGCCAGCGATTTAGCTCTGTGCTAAACCAGCCCC
Source organism: Scyliorhinus torazame (assembly GCF_047496885.1). Taxonomy (NCBI): domain Eukaryota; kingdom Metazoa; phylum Chordata; class Chondrichthyes; order Carcharhiniformes; family Scyliorhinidae; genus Scyliorhinus; species Scyliorhinus torazame. The sequence goes on from NC_092708.1 coordinate 22,188,405, forward strand.
TGAGAGCTGCACTGTCAGAGGGTCAGTACTGAGTGAATGCTGCACTGTCAGACGTTCCGTACTGAGGGAGTGCTGCACAGTTAGAGGGTCAGTGCTGAGGGGATGCTGCACTGTCAGAGGGTCAGTACTGAGGGAGTGCTGCACAGTTAGAGGGTCAGTACTGAAGGAGTGCTGCATAGTTACAGGGTCAGTGCTGAGGGAGTGCTGCACTGTCAGAGGATCAGTACTGAGGGGATGCTGCACTGTCAGAGTGTCAGTACTGAGGGAGTGCTGCACAGTTAGAGGGTCAGTGCTGAGGGAGTGCTGCACTGTTAGAGGGTCAGTACTGAGGGAATGCTGCACTGTCAGAGGGTCAATACTGAGGGAATGCTGCACTGTCGGAGGGTCAGTACTGAGGGAGTGCAGTACTATCAGAGGGGCAGTACTGAGGGAGAGCTGCACTGTCAGAGGGTCAGTACTGAGGGAGTGCAGTACTATCAGAGGGTCAGTACTGAGGGAGTGCTGCACTATCAGTGGGTCAGTACTGAGGGAGTGCAGTACTATCAGAGGGTCAGTACTGAGGGGATGCTGCACTGTCAGAGTGTCAGTACTGAGGGAGTGCTGCACAGTAAGAGGGTCAGTGCTGAGGGAGTGCTGCACTGTTAGAGGGTCAGTACTGAGGGAATGCTGCACTGTCAGAGGGTCAATACTGAGGGAATGCTGCACTGTCGGAGGATCAGTACTGAGGGAGTGCAGTACTATCAGAGGGTCAGTACTGAGGGACAGCTGTACTGTCAGAGTGTCAGTACTGAGGGACTGCGTAACTATCAGAGGGTCAGTACTGAGGGAGTGCTGCACTATCAGTGGGTCAGTACTGAGAGAGAGCTGCACTGTCAGAGAGCCAGTACTGAGGGAGTGCTGCACTGTCAGTGGGTCAGTACTGAGGGAGTGCTGCACTGTCAGAGGGTCAGTACTGAGGGAGTGCTGCACTGTCAGAGGGTCAGTACTGAGGGAGTGCAGCACTGTCAGAGGGTCAGTACTGAGGGAGTGCTGCACTGTCAGAGGGCCAGTACTGAGGGAGTGCTGCACTGTCAGTGGGTCAGTACTGAGGGAGTGCTGCACTGTCAGAGGGTCAGTACTGAGGGAGTGCTGCACTGTCAGAGGGTCAGTACTGAGGGAGTGCAGCACTGTCAGAGGGTCAGGACTGAGGGAGTGCTGCACTGTCAGAGGGTCAGTACTGAGGGAGTGCCGCACTGTCAGAGGGGCAGTACTGAGGGAGTGCTGCACTGTCAGAGGGTCAGTACTGAGGGAGTGCAGCACTGTCAGAGGGTCAGTACTGAGGGAGAGCTGTACTGTCAGAGTGTCAGTACTGAGGGACTGCGTAACTATCAGAGGGTCAGTACTGAGGGAGTGCTGCACTATCAGTGGGTCAGTACTGAGAGAGAGCTGCACTGTCAGAGAGTCAGTACTGAGGGAGTGCAGCACTGTCAGAGGGTCAGTACTGAGGGAGTGCTGCACTGTCAGAGGGTCAGTACTGAGGGAGTGCTGCACTGTCAGAGGGCCAGTACTGAGGGAGTGCCGCACTGTCAGAGGGTCAGTACTGAGGGAGTGCTGCACTATCAGTGGGTCAGTACTGAGGGAGTGCTGCACTGTCAGAGGGTCAGTACTGAGGGAATGCAGCACTGTCAGAGGGTCAGTACTGAGGGAGTGCTGCACTGTCACAGGGTCAGTACTGAGGGAGTGCTGCACTGTCAGAGGGTCAGTACTGAGGGAGTGCTGCACTGTCAGAGGGTCAGTACTGAGGGAATGCTGCACTGTCAGAGGGTCAGTACTGAGGGAGTGCAGCACTGTCAGAGCGTCAGTACTGAGGCAGTGCTGCACTGTCAGAGGTTCCGTACTGAGGGAGTGCTGCACTGTCAGAGGTTCCGTACTGAGGGAGTGCTGCACTGTTGGAGGGTCAGTGCTGAAGGAGTGCTGCACTGTTGGAGGGTCAGTGCTGAGGGAAATGAAATGAAATGAAAATCGCTTATTGTCACAAGTCGGCTTCAAGTGAAGTTACTGTGAAAAGCCCCTAGTCGCCACATTCGGGCACCTGTTCAGGGAGGCTGGTGCGGGAATTGAACCGTGCTGCTGGCCTGCCTTGGTCTGCTTTAAAAGCCAGCGATTTAGCTCTGTGCTAAACCAGCCCCTGAGAGCTGCACTGTCAGAGGGTCAGTACTGAGTGAATGCTGCACTGTCAGACGTTCCGTACTGAGGGAGTGCTGCACAGTTAGAGGGTCAGTGCTGAGGGGATGCTGCACTGTCAGAGGGTCAGTACTGAGGGAGTGCTGCACAGTTAGAGGGTCAGTACTGAAGGAGTGCTGCATAGTTACAGGGTCAGTGCTGAGGGAGTGCTGCACTGTCAGAGGATCAGTACTGAGCGGATGCTGCACTGTCAGAGTGTCAGTACTGAGGGAGTGCTGCACAGTTAGAGGGTCAGTGCTGAGGGAGTGCTGCACTGTTAGAGGGTCAGTACTGAGGGAATGCTGCACTGTCAGAGGGTCAATACTGAGGGAATGCTGCACTGTCGGAGGGTCAGTACTGAGGGAGTGCAGTACTATCAGAGGGGCAGTACTGAGGGAGAGCTGCACTGTCAGAGGGTCAGTACTGAGGGAGTGCAGTACTATCAGAGGGTCAGTACTGAGGGAGTGCTGCACTATCAGTGGGTCAGTACTGAGGGAGTGCAGTACTATCAGAGGGTCAGCACTGAGGGGATGCTGCACTGTCAGAGTGTCAGTACTGAGGGAGTGCTGCACAGTTAGAGGGTCAGTGCTGAGGGAGTGCTGCACTGTTAGAGGGTCAGTACTGAGGGAATGCTGCACTGTCAGAGGGTCAATACTGAGGGAATGCTGCACTGTCGGAGGATCAGTACTGAGGGAGTGCAGTACTATCAGAGGGTCAGTACTGAGGGACAGCTGTACTGTCAGAGTGTCAGTACTGAGGGACTGCGTAACTATCAGAGGGTCAGTACTGAGGGAGTGCTGCACTATCAGTGGGTCAGTACTGAGAGAGAGCTGCACTGTCAGAGAGCCAGTACTGAGGGAGTGCTGCACTGTCAGTGGGTCAGTACTGAGGGAGTGCTGCACTGTCAGAGGGTCAGTACTGAGGGAGTGCTGCACTGTCAGAGGGTCAGTACTGAGGGAGTGCAGCACTGTCAGAGGGTCAGTACTGAGGGAGTGCTGCACTGTCAGAGGGTCAGTACTGAGGGAGTGCCGCACTGTCAGAGGGGCAGTACTGAGGGAGTGCTGCACTGTCAGAGGGTCAGTACTGAGGGAGTGCAGCACTGTCAGAGGGTCAGTACTGAGGGAGAGCTGTACTGTCAGAGTGTCAGTACTGAGGGACTGCGTAACTATCAGAGTGTCAGTACTGAGGGAGTGCTGCACTATCAGTGGGTCAGTACTGAGAGAGAGCTGCACTGTCAGAGAGTCAGTACTGAGGGAGTGCTGCACTGTCAGAGGGTCAGTACTGAGGGAGTGCTGCACTATCAGTGGGTCAGTACTGAGAGAGAGCTGCACTGTCAGAGGGTCAGTACTGAGGGAGTGCTGCACTATCAGTGGGTCAGTACTGAGGGAGTGCTGCACTGTCAGAGGGTCAGTACTGAGGGAGTGCTGCACTGTCAGAGGGTCAGTACTGAGGGAGTGCAGCACTGTCAGAGGGTCAGTACTGAGGGAGTGCTGCACTGTCAGAGGGTCAGTACTGAGGGAGTGCTGCACTGTCAGAGGGTCAGTACTGAGGGAGTGCCGCACTGTCAGAGGGTCAGTACTGAGGGAGTGCTGCACTATCAGTGGGTCAGTACTGAGGGAGTGCTGCACTGTCAGAGGATCAGTACTGAGGAGTACTGAGGGAGTGCTGCACTGTCAGAGGGTCAGTACTGAGGGAGTGCTGCACTGTCAGAGGGTCAGTACTGAGGGAGTGCTGCACTGTCAGAGGGTCAGTACTGAGGGAGTGCTGCACTGTCAGAGGGTCAGTACTGAGGGAGTGCTGCACTGTCAGAGGGTCAGTACTGAGGGAGTGCTGCACTGTCAGAGGGTCAGTACTGAGGGAGTGCAGCACTGTCAGAGCGTCAGTACTGAGGCAGTGCTGCACTGTCAGAGGTTCCGCACTGAGGGAGTGCTGCACTGTCAGAGGTTCCGTACTGAGGGAGTGCTGCACTGTTGGAGGGTCAGTGCTGAAGGAGTGCTGCACTGTTGGAGGGTCAGTGCTGAGGGAAATGAAATGAAATGAAAATCGCTTACTGTCACAAGTCGGCTTCAAGTGAAGTTACTGTGAAAAGCCCCTAGTCGCCACATTCGGGCGCCTGTTCAGGGAGGCTGGTGCGGGAATTGAACCGTGCTGCTGGCCTGCCTTGGTCTGCTTTAAAAGCCAGCGATTTAGCTCTGTGCTAAACCAGCCCCTGAGAGCTGCACTGTCAGAGGGTCAGTACTGAGTGAATGCTGCACTGTCAGACGTCCCGTACTGAGGGAGTGCTGCACAGTTAGAGGGTCAGTGCTGAGGGGATGCTGCACTGTCAGAGGGTCAGTACTGAGGGAGTGCTGCACAGTTAGAGGGTCAGTACTGAAGGAGTGCTGCATAGTTACAGGGTCAGTGCTGAGGGAGTGCTGCACTGTCAGAGGATCAGTACTGAGGGGATGCTGCACTGTCAGAGTGTCAGTACTGAGGGAGTGCTGCACAGTTAGAGGGTCAGTGCTGAGGGAGTGCTGCACTGTTAGAGGGTCAGTACTGAGGGAATGCTGCACTGTCAGAGGGTCAATACTGAGGGAATGCTGCACTGTCGGAGGGTCAGTACTGAGGGATTGCAGTACTATCAGAGGGTCAGTACTGAGGGAGTGCTGCACTATCAGTGGGTCAGTACTGAGGGAGTGCAGTACTATCAGAGGGTCAGTACTGAGGGGATGCTGCACTGTCAGAGTGTCAGTACTGAGGGAGTGCTGCACAGTTAGAGGGTCAGTGCTGAGGGAATGCTGCACTGTCAGAGGGTCAATACTGAGGGAATGCTGCACTGTCGGAGGATCAGTACTGAGGGAGTGCAGTACTATCAGAGGGTCAGTACTGAGGGACAGCTGTACTGTCAGAGTGTCAGTACTGAGGGACTGCGTAACTATCAGAGGGTCAGTACTGAGGGAGTGCTGCACTCAGTGGGTCAGTACTGAGAGAGAGCTGCACTGTCAGAGAGCCAGTACTGAGGGAGTGCTGCACTGTCAGTGGGTCAGTACTGAGGGAGTGCTGCACTGTCAGAGGGTCAGTACTGAGGGAGTGCTGCACTGTCAGAGGGTCAGTACTGAGGGAGTGCAGCACTGTCAGAGGGTCAGTACTGAGGGAGTGCTGCACTGTCAGAGGGTCAGTACTGAGGGAATGCCGCACTGTCAGAGGGGCAGTACTGAGGGAGTGCTGCACTGTCAGAGGGTCAGTACTGAGGGAGTGCAGCACTGTCAGAGGGTCAGTACTGAGGGAGAGCTGTACTGTCAGAGTGTCAGTACTGAGGGACTGCGTAACTATCAGAGGGTCAGTACTGAGGGAGTGCTGCACTATCAGTGGGTCAGTACTGAGAGAGAGCTGCACTGTCAGAGAGTCAGTACTGAGGGAGTGCTGCACTGTCAGAGGGTCAGTACTGAGGGAGTGCCGCACTGTCAGAGGGTCAGTACTGAGGGAGTGCTGCACTATCAGTGGGTCAGTACTGAGGGAGTGCTGCACTGTCAGAGGGTCAGTACTGAGGGAGTGCTGCACTGTCAGAGGGTCAGTACTGAGGGAGTGCAGCACTGTCAGAGGGTCAGTACTGAGGGAGTGCTGCACTGTCAGAGGGTCAGTACTGAGGGAGTGCTGCACTGTCAGAGGGTCAGTACTGAGGGAGTGCCGCACTGTCAGAGGGTCAGTACTGAGGGAGTGCTGCACTATCAGTGGGTCAGTACTGAGGGAGTGCTGCACTGTCAGAGGGTCAGTACTGAGGGAGTGCAGCACTGTCAGAGGGTCAGTACTGAGGGAGTGCCGCACTGTCAGAGGGTCAGTACTGAGGGAGTGCTGCACTGTCAGAGGGTCAGTACTGAGGGAGTGCTGCACTGTCAGAGGGTCAGTACTGAGGGAGTGCTGCACTGTCAGAGGGTCAGTACTGAGGGAGTGCTGCACTGTCAGAGATGCTGTCTTCTGAACGAGACTGTAAACCAAGATCCTGGGCGGGATTCTGCTTCTGGAGACTAAGCCCCACGCCCGCCGGAAAACGGGTGAGAATCACTCAGGACTTTTTACTCGAAGGTCTGGGGTGATTCTCCGTTTTCCAGGGGGCTAGCAGAACCCCGGCCTGCATCCTGCACCTCTGGCCGCCGGCGGTGCCCTGCTAGCGAGACCATGCGGCCGCGCATGCGCACGGCGGGCCACCTCGCAGACATGGCGGACCCACGCAGCGGGCCCGCGCGGAGGAAGGTCGGTCCCTCCCAGATCGCGATGGCCCGCCGACCGGTGGCCCCCGATCGCGGGCCTGGCCACCGGTGAGGCTCCCCCGGAGTCAGATACCCCCCCCCCCCACCAGGACCGCCACCGCGGCCGCGGGCCCCACCTCCCGTCGGGCGGTACCACATGTAAACCACGCCGGCGGGAGTTCGGCCGGTCGACCGCGGAGAATCGCCGCGGGGGCCTGTTCCCACGGCCCCCGACCGGCGCCGGATCGACCTCGCGCGCGGGGCTGGCGGGGCCGCGGAGAATCGCGGAAGCACCATCGCGCTGGATTTACGACGTGAACGGCTATCCTCCAACCCCGCGCCAGCCGCGATTCCGGCGTGGAGGGTCGGAGAATCCTGCCCCCTCTCTCTCCTCTCAGGTTTTTTAAAATTCAGTTACGGGATGTGGGCGTCACTGGTTCGACCAACATTTATTGCCCATCCCGAGTTGCCCTTCAGAAGATTGGTGTGAAAGTTCCCAAAGCCAGTACGTTGAAGAAGAACAGGGGAGTTCTCACAATATTTATCCCTGGTCAATATTTATCCCTCAGCCAAGATCAGTGTGACAGATTCGCTGTCCATTGTCACATTGCTGTTTGTGGGAACTTGCTGTGTGAAGATTGGCTGCTGTGTTTCCAAGATTACAACAGTGACTAGTTGGCAAGGTGCTATATAAATGCAATGACAACAGTGACGACATTTCAAAACAGACCATGGCCTGTAAAGTACTTTTGGACGTCCTGCGGTCATTTATGAAAGGCCCAATCAAATTCGCCATCCGAGGGTCAGACGACGGCTTCCACAGAACGTGGGAGCCAGTCACCCAATTGTTCCGGGACCTGTTTGTGGCCAACAAACAAGCAGAAGAATAGCCAGGTAGCCAAGAAACAGGGGAGAGTAGCCAAAGCATGAGGGGAAGAGATAGACCGGGAGGAGGTGGGGGGGGGAACAGCCAAATCTAAGAGGAAGGAAAGGCGAGCCCGGGGGGGGGGGGGGGGGGGGGGGGGTGGAAGGAGCGGGGAGAGGGGGGGGTAGAGGGAAGAGACGGAACAATAGAGGAGAGCCAGGGAGGGGGAGGGGGGGGGGGGGGGAGGCAGGGAAACATTAACAAACTTAACGTCCACAGGAACAGAGAAAACGGGGAAGACGGGAGGGCCGCAGAAGCGGAAGTGCGCAGAAGCGGAATGAAACGACAACGGCAGCGAACTCCGTCTGGGAGAAGCAAGGGACGACAACACCACGAACAGATGCCTACTTATGTGCGTAAATAATTTTGCCAAGCGTACAGAGCTGCTGCTGTTGAGCGGGGGCATAATACCGTCCGATGGCTTCTCAGGGAAAATTAAAACGTCAGCAGCAGCAGCGACCCGTAGGGGAGTGGGGGTGAGTGCTCCGTTGGGAGGGTGTGGGAAGACTGAGGCGCGTGGGGTCACGTCTAGTCAATTGCTATTGTATATTCTCTTTTTGCACTATGTTAATGTTCACTCTATTTTGCTGTGTTAGGATTATTACTATTTATTATGAAAAACTTTGCAAAACTTTAATTTAAAAAAAATATTTTAAAAATAATTTTTTTAAATGAAAGACCCTTTGGAAACGCAAGTTTGATGTTGTGGGTCAATGCTTACCGACAATTAAATCTCCCAGATTCTGTTCCCGTCACGTTCAGATGAACAGGTTTAAAACTCACCGACAAAGCACTGCTCTTTATTGTTCCAGAGTGGAGCTGCTCTCACGCCGTTTGCGACCATTGCCAAGAACGCTTTCTTCACCTGTGTAGAAACCAGAAAACAACTTTCCTCTAGTTCTGGAGTTTTTTCCCCCGCTTCCCCCAACTCCCCCTGAAGGTTGCATCTCTCACCGTTGCCTAGAACCAGGATCAATGTCGACTCTGTGACACGGAATTGCCGGTTGAACCTCAATAGAAATCATTTTGAGGTCGTTCAAAAAGCCACAAATTCCTTGGAAAATATGTGTCTGAGTGGGTAGAGGAACTGAGTGATCTGGGGGTACCAAAATGACGGCCACGGACAGTAATGATCCAGCTTAACACAGTCATGCACAAAGTAACCAGCAGCTGGGGTCCCTTTCCAGAGGGATGGAAGTTAGGGCAGAGACATTGCATTAAACTTAGTTTGATGGAGTTACTGTAAACATTCCTGGTCTGTAGGAGAAGGACATTGAGGTACTGGAGAAGATGCACAAATGATTTCCCAGAATAACTGCCAAAACTGAGAGGTTCTATCACTCATGAAGCATTAAACAGGTTGCGGCCTTTGTCTCTAGAAACGAGAAGACTGGGCTTTGTCCAGATGGAGGCCTTTAAAATTATGATAGAATTTGTTCATTTATTTCTAGGTGTCATCTTCGTCCCAGAATGTTGACTCCACGTCTGTCTGTCCTTTACTGTCTGTCATAATATACACCAGTATATCATGGTGCAGACACACACACTGATGGACACACAGCGGGACCAATCAACACACACAACACCGCAGCCAATCACCAGTGAGAGCACACGCACTAGAAAGACAGGGGGCATCAGAGTTCCCGCTCATTCGAGCTACAGCCTCCTAGTAGGACAGAGCTTACAGCTTGCAGCACAGATCTTCACCATGTGCTGAGTGCATAGACTGGTTAGGACAAGGCATAGGTCTTTAGTTCAATCTAATATCGTGTTAACCCACAGTGAAAGTATGTTCAACAGTTTCTGACTTAATAAAATAGTGTTGCACGGATCCAGAGCACCCAACACATCACTGTCCTCACACATTCCGCAAAAGTCAACTGTATCCAGTCCACTTGCCTGGATGAGTGCAGCTCCAGCGACACCCAAGAGTCTCAACACCTAGGGGTGGCACGGTGGCGCAGTGGTTAGCACTGCTGCCTACGGCGCTGAGGACCTGGGTTCGATCCCGGCCCCGGGTCACTGTCCGTGTGGAGTTTGCACATTCTCCCCGTGTTTGCGTGGGTTTCACCCCCACAACCCAAAGATGTGCAGGATAGGTGGATTGGCCGCGCTAAATTGCCCCTTAATTGGAATTTTTTTTAAATAAAAGAAGTTCAACACCATCCAGGACAAAGCAGCATGCATTATTGGCATTCTGTTCACTGCCTTCAACATTCACTCCCTCCACCACCAATGTACATTGGCAGCTGTGTATAACATCTACAAGATGCAGTGTAGCAAAACACTGAGGGTCCTTCGACAGGACCTTCCAAACCCATGACCGCTACCACCTAGAAAGATAAGGACAGCAGAAGCATGGGAATGCCACCATTTGCAAGTTCCCCCCAAAGTGACCTTGGGCCCAATTCAACGGCCGTGTCGCGCCCGACTTGGTGACGGGGTGAGGCCATTGAATCTCCCAGAAGGCTTCCAGCGGGAATTGCGACTCACGAAACGTCAAGCGAGAGGGGCCCCACGATCAAGGTCTTGCTCTCGCTGAGCAAGATCCAAGCGCACATATTTAGGCTCACTCAAATATTCACTTGCCCAGTTCACCCAGGGTCTGGGTTTCAGGGGCCCCGCCAGCGACACCTCAATTGGGCGCAGTGTGGCACTGGTTCACAAAGTCGTGAACCAGTCATGATGGCACCTCGGGGGGTGGGGGGTTCGCTGAGGAATTGAGGCCCGAGTGGTGCCAGGCTGGCAGTGCCAAGGTGCCCAGGTGCCAGGTTTCCTGTGCCAAGGGTCCAGAGGGGCTCGGAAAAAGTAAGTTGGGTGGAGGGGATGGGAAGTCCTGAGGCTGCAGTGGGGGGCGCAGAGAGTGGGGGGGGGTTGTAAGATTGGGACTGCCTTTAAAAATGGTGATGCGGGCGTTGTCTTCCTGCATTGGCGAGCTGGCCTCGACAGGGAGTTCCTCGCCAAGGCCATAAAACGGCAAATGCCATTGAATAGCAGGGTCCGTCACAGCGCTGCAGGAACTGAGGAACACACCAGCTAAATGTACCGTTCTGCGCACTTTATGAAATGAAATGAATGAAATGAAATGAAAATCGCTTATTGTCACAAGTAGGCTTCAATGAAGTTACTGTGAAAAGCTCCTAGTCTCCACATTCCGGCGCCTGTTCGGGGAGGCTGGTACGGGAATTGAACCGTGCTGCTGGCCTGCTTTAAACGCCAGCGATTTAGCCCAGTGTGCTAAACCAGCCCCTAGCTTGAGTCTGCTGAATAGATCAGCGATCCCTCACTGTCACCGGGTCAAAAACCTGGAACCTTCTCCCTATCAGCACTGTGGGTGTACCTACATGGACTGCAGCGGTGCAAAGGAAACAACTGCTGGCCTAGCCAGCGAAACCCAGTTTAAATGCTCTCTGGCTGGGATTCTCTGAAATCCCGGCTAAGTGTTCACGCCGGCGTTAAAACCGGCGCGAACGGCGCCGGCGTCAACAGGCCTCCAGGCCCAGTCATTCTCCCCGTCCTCGGGGGGGGCTAGAATGGCGCCGGAGCGCTGTGCGATGCTCCAGCGCCGAATGCCAGTCCTACACGGCCACCATAGGTCCGCGCATGCGCGCCACAGTCGTCTCCGCGCCGGCCCGCGGGCAATCTGGCGGAGCCCGGCGCGATGGAACATTGACCCGCCCCCCCCCGGGAATGAGTCCGCCCGCCGATCGGTTGCTACTGATCGTGGACCTGGCCACCATTGAGGCCCCCCGGAGTCGGCGCCCCCCCCGCCCACCAGGACGGCCCCCGCAGCCAGAAAGCCGACGTCCCGCCGGGAAGGACCGTACGCAAACGATGCCGGCGGGACTCGGCGGGCACTCGGCCCGTCGAGCGCGGAGAATTGCGGGGGGGGGGCGGGGGGGGCGCATACAATGGCCCCCGACCGTCACTGCGGCAACCGCACCGCCGCAATTCCACCGATTCTCCAGTCGACGGAGACCCGGCAGCCCGCCGTCGGAGCGGCGTGTCGCGATTTGCACGCACCCCGGGGATTCTCCCACCCGGCGCGGGATGTAGAATCCCGCCCTCTGTCTACCATCCACTCTCAGAATGTGACCGATGTACTGGGAGGATTTTAGAATAAAGTTGAGGATTGGGAGGATTTTAGAATCCAACAAAGGAGCACCAGAAAACTGATGAAGAAAGGAGAATAGAAAGTGAATGTGGACTTGCCAAGAAACATAGAAACAGACTGTAAAAGTTTCTCAAGTTATGTGAAAAACAAACACTTGTCTAAGACAAATGTGGGTCCATTACAGGTAGAGCCAGGAGAATTTATAATGGGCAAACCGTGCTGCTGGCCTGCTTGGTCTGCTTTAAACGCCAGCGATTTAGCCCAGTGTGCTAAACCAGCCCCTAGCTTGAGTCTGCTGAATAGATCAGCGATCCCTCACTGTCACCGGGTCAAAAACCTGGGGCGTCATTCTCCGACCCCCCGCCGGGTCGGAGAATGGCCGTTGGCCGCCGTGAATCCCGCCCCCGCCCCCGCCGAAGTCTCCGAAGGGAGAAAAGTCGGCGGGGCGTTAATGGCGCCGCTGCCGCGGAGAATGTCACGGGTCTGCGCAAGGCAGCCGATTTTCGGCCTGCCGATATTCTCCCTTCCGGATGGGCCGAAGTCCCGTCGACGTGATGACCGTTCACGTCGACGTGAATCAAACCTCCTTTTCATCGGCGTGACCCGGTGCTCCAGGCTCACGCCGACCAGCGAGGAGGTGAGTGACGGCCTGGGGGGTTGGCTCTGGGCAGGAAATGGCGTGGCCGCAGACTGATTGCGTGAGGAGAGGTGTGTCTCGGCTTGTGTGTGTGTGCGGCGGGGGGGGGGGGGGTGGTTAGAGTAGGCTGGGCTCCGGGGGAGTGCCGGGAGGGGGTCCGTGCCGGGGTGGAGGTTGGGGGTTGTGGAGGGGGTCCGTGCCGGGTGGAGGTTGGGGGGGGGGTCCGTGGTGGGGTGGAGGTTGGGGGTTGGGGAGGGGGTCCGTGCCGGGGTGGAGGTTGGGGAGGGGGTCCGTGCCAGGGTGGAGGTTGGGGAGGGGGTCCGTGCCGGGGTGGAGGTTGGGGAGGGGGTCCGTGCCGGGGTGGAGGTCGGGGGGGGGTCCGTGCTGGGGTGGAGGTTGGGGGGGGTCCGTGCTGGGGTGGAGGTTGGGGGTTGGGGAGGGGGTCCGTGCCGGGGTGGAGGTTGGGGGGGGGGGGGGGTCCGTGCCGGGGTGGGTGATGGGAGGGCAAATGAGTTGGTCCACCTGGCCAGGTGCCAGCCTCCAACAGTTGGACCCATGCGGTCCATGCCACCTGGCTGGGGGGAGGAGGGGATATGGGCAATGATGACATGTCGTCGTTCCCCTCCCCCCCACCAGGCCGTCATGTTTTCAGACCATCCAGCGATGTTGGCCGCCGTGGTGGCAGCCGCTCATGTCTATGTTGCCCTGGATGAGGAGGAGGAGGAGGAGGAGGAGCGTGCCAGAGAGGCGGCGCAGGCTGCCGCAGAGGGGCAGGCGGCAGCCGCCCAGGCTGGAGGGACACCTGACCGACAGGACGAGGAGGGGGAGGAGGACGTCGCGGCCCCACGGCAACGGAGGCACCCGAGGGCGCCCCGTGTGTACCGGCCCCGGCAGTCATACCAGGACCTCACGGACCGGGAATGCAGGAGGAGACTCCGGATGAGCCGGGAAACCGTGGCACACATCTGCCACCTGCTGGCACACCTGTCACCGCGTGGCACTGGCGGGGGATACCCTCTCCCCGTGTCCGTCAAGGTTACGGTGGCCCTGAACTTTTATGCAACGGGGTCATTCCAGGCACCGAGTGGGGACCTGTCCGGCATATCGCAGACATCGGTGCATCGGTGCATCCGGGCAGTGACAGATGCCCTTTATGCCATGGCGCACCGCTACATCCGCTTCCCCGTGGACCGGGCCAGCCAAGATGCCCGGGCCGTGGGCTTCTCTGCCATTGCCGGGTTCCCCATGGTCCAGGGCGCGATCGATGGGATGCACGTCGCCGTGCGGCCACCTGCAGATAACAGGGCCGTGTTCACTAATAGGAAGGGGACCTATTCGATGAATGTACAGGTGGTCTGCGACCACCGCATGATGATCCTGCACGTCTGCGCCCGTCACCCAGGCAGTGTACACGACTCATTCGTGTTGTCGCGGTCATCCATCCCCGGCATGTACGAGGGACGCCATCCCCGGCTGAGGGGCTGGTTGCTGGGCGACAGGGGCTACCCATTGCGATCGTGGCTGATGACGCCTATACGGAGGCCACGCAATGAGGCGGAGAACCGCGACAATGATGCCCATGTAGCGACAAGGGGAGTGATCGAGAGGTGCTTTGGCGTGCTGAAGATGCGTTTCAGGTGCCTGGACCTCTCTGGGGGCGCCCTCCAGTATCGGTCAGATAGGGTCGGCCGCATCATTGTGGTGTGCTGCGTCCTGCACAACATAGCCCAGCAGAGGGGCGATGTGCCGCAGGCAGAGGAGGGCGGAGTGGAGGAGCAGCAGGAAGAGGCCCAGTCCTCCCCAGATGAGGGGGATGGGGGCAATGGTCAGGGCAGACGGGGTAGACACAGACGGGTGGCTGTCCACCGTTACCGGCTGGCCCAGCGGGCACGGGACAGACTGATAGACGCCCGCTTCACTGACTAGATGGGCGTGGGAATCGGGTAGTATGGCCACAGACCGCACACCATGACAACAGCCGACCACCCACACCCCCCACCCATCCACCCACCCAGCACCCTCACCCCCCTCCCCAACCCCACACACCCCACCCGCATGCACACCACCCCCCCACTCCCAATTGCCGATCCACCGGCGGCACAACGGGCCGGGCTCACCCAGTTGCGGGTGGACGCGTGTCTATCGCAGGCCATGGAGAATGATGACAACCCGCCTCCGATGAGCTCCTGGCTCTACATCGTTGGACTATGTCTGACCCATGGCCACAGTACCACCATCCACCCGGACCATCCCTGCATGCGGCTGTGACACTGCAGCGCACGGTCCCGTCCTCTGCCCGGGGGATGTTGATGGCGGCCCAGGGGGAAGGGGGCAGACTCACCTGGAGCTGAGGTAAGACCACCCCTCACACACACACTTGCGCTCAACGTACATGACACCCCCGCACACTTTGGACAGAGCACAAAGGCAGCTTCGGTAGGTGTAACATTGACTTTAATAACCAAAGGAGTTCATGCACGTGCCCTAGCGCCTAAAACTCATCTGTGCCCTGCACCCGTGCCAACTTACTCAGTGTCTAATTGTTTGGCCTTACGGGCCCTTTGACTACGTCTACGTGGTTCCCCAGACGGTACAGCAGAACTGGAGGTGGACTCCTGTGATTCCTGCCCTCTGACACTGGATCCCTTTGGCGGCCGTTTCCTGGGGCGTCCTGGCCTAGATGGGCCAGGCTGCGGCCCGGGCGACTGGGATGGCGAGCTGCCAGCCTGTCCTGCCCGTTGCCCACCCGATGCACCTGGGACGGAAGGGGGGGAGTCCGAGGTGTCGCGGTGTACCGGGACCTCCCCTACAGAGGGAGCCGGGACGGACCACACCACCTCCTCCTCCCTCGGGGTGCCCGATGGCCCCCAGGCCTCTACATGGGTGGGGGATGCGAACGGACTGGCCATCCGACGCGCCCCCGACATCTGGCGCTGCCAGTCCAGGAGGCCCGTGCTGGTATCGACAGGGGTCTGCAGGTTTGCAGCCATGGAGCCCAGGGGGTTGTCGAACCCTGTCTGCGACAGTGCGACGCCAGCTCGCACATGGCCACTGGCGCCGATGCCCTCAGCGATGGCCTGCTGAGGACTGGGCCATGGCCTGCAGAGACTGGGCCATGGCCTTCAGAGACTGGGCCATGGCCTGCAGAGACTGGGCTATGGCCTGCTGAGACTGGGCCATGGCCTGCTGAGACTGGGCCATGGCCTGCTGAGACTGGGCCATGGCCTGCTGAGACTGGGCTATGGCGTTGAGCGCCTCTGCCATCTGGCGCTGGCACTGGCTCATGGCCTCCTGTGAGAGGGCAGCCATTTCCTGGGCCACAGACGCCGCCTGCACGGAAGGCCCCAGGCCTCGCAAACCGTTCCCCATGTCTGACACCGTCGCACCCATTGCCTCCACCGCGGACGCCACCCGTGCGGTGTCAGCCTGGGTGGCACGCATGACCGGGACCACTCCCAGCTCCTGGACGCGGGTGGACTCCTCCACCTGCGACCGCAGCCGCCGCAAGCCACCCGTCACCCTATTCGCTCGTCTCCGTGTCGGTGTTGCATCGGATCTATGTGTGGGTGTGGTAACTGCAGGAACCCGGGATCCATCTGGGCGGCAGATGTTCGCTTGGCCTGGGCTGCCCTCCGACCGCCCGGTCCCTCTGCTGCTCCTACCTCCACCTGCTGTACCGGGACGGCTGTGTTGTGCGCACCAGTGAGTGTACCAGACGCCTCATCACTAAAGTGCCCAACCGTGGTGAGTGTTTCTGCGATGGTGGAGGGTGTTGGTGACAGCAGTGGCGTTGTGTCGTGCTCTTCGTCCCACTCTGAGTCCATGGCACTTTGGGGTGGGGGTTCGTCTCCACCCATCCACTCTGAGTCACTGTCCGGTATTTCGTCTTCCCGGGTAGGGGTGTCCCGGGTAGTGCTGTCCCGGGTAGTGCTGTCCCGGGTAGTGCTGTCCCGGGTAGTGCTGTCCCGGGTAGTGCTGTCCCGGGTAGTGGTGTCCCGGGTAGGGGTGTCCCGGGTAGGGGTGTCCTGGGTAGTGGTGTCCCGGGTAGGGGTGTCCTGGATAGTGGTGTCCTGGGTAGTGGTGTCCTGGCTCGGATGTGACGGGGGCCTGTGGCTGCCCCCCTCATCGCTGGGTGGTCGCTCCCGCACGTGACGGGGGTGTCGTCTCCCTGTTGCTCCAGGTCTCTCCGTCTCCCGTGGTCTCCGAGGGGCATCCTGCGGGCGTCGCATGCTGGAGGGTCCGGGTCTCTCCGTCTCCCGTGGTCTCCGAGGGGCATCCTGCGGGCGTCGCATGCTGGAGGGTCCGGGTCTCTCCGTCTCCCGTGGTCTCCGAGGGGCATCCTGCGGGCGTCGCATGCTGGAGGGTTCGGGGTCTCTCCGTCTCCCGTGGTCTCCGAGGGGCATCCTGCGGGCGGTCTGCATCTGCGGGGATGGGTGCCTGGACGTTTGGTCCTTCGATACACAATGAAGCATGCATGGTTAGACATCAGGCAGTGATCAGGTGATACGGGAGAGGGGGATATAGGGGAGGGGGGATATGGGGACGGGCTGTTGGTGGCTCACTTGCTCGTGGGGCCCCGACCTCTGCATCAGCAACCTCCCGGTCCTCAGGTCCGCCAGCCAGTTCCAGGGCCCTTTCCTCGTGTACGGTCAGTGGCCTCTCATCAGCGGGCCCTCCTCCAGTCCTCACATGCTCCCTATTGTTGTGTGCGCGCTTCTCCTAGGGGGGGGGGGTGGTGGCAGGGGTAAAAGGCAACAGTGTTAGGCAGGTATATGAATGCACGCCATCGGTTGCGCGTGCATTGCAGAGGTTAAGGTTAGGGCTGGATTCACTTGGGGATATGGGGGATATGGGGGAGGGGGGGATATGGGGGAGGGGGGGATATGGGGGAGGGGGGATATGGGGAATATGGGGGAGGGGGGATATGGGGAGGGGGAATATGGGGGATATGGGGGAGGGGGGATATGTGGGAGGGGGGATATGGGGAGGGGGGATATGGGGAATATGGGGGAGGGGGGATATGGGGGAGGGGGGAATATGGGGGATATGGGGAGGGGGGATATGGGGGAGGGGGGAATATGGGGGAGGGGGGATATGGGGGAGGGGGGATATGTGGGAGGGGGGATATGGGGGAGGGGGAATATGGGGGAGGGGGGATATGGGGGATATGGGGGAGGGGGGATATGGGGGAGGGGGGATATGGGGGAGGGGGGATATGGGGGATATGGGGGAGGGGGGGAAGGGGGGATATGTGGGAGGGGGGATATGGGGAGGGGGGGATATGGGGAATATGGGGGAGGGGGAATATGGGGGATATGGGGGAGGGGGGATATGGGGAGAGGAGAAATGGGGAGGGGGAATATGGGGGAGGGGGGATATGGGGGAGGGGGGATATGGGGGAGGGGGGATATGTGGGAGGGGGGATATGGGGAGGGGGAATATGGGGGAGGGGGGATATGGGGGAGGGGGGATATGGGGGAGGGGGGAATATGGGGGATATGGGGGAGGGGGGATATGTGGGAGGGGGGATATGGGGAGGGGGGATATGGGGAATATGGGGGAGGGGGGATATGGGGGAGGGGGGGATATGGGGGAGGGGGGATATGGGGAGGGGGGATATGGGGGAGGGGGGAATATGGGGGATATGGGGGAGGGGGGATATGGGGGAGGGGGATATGTGGGAGGGGGATATGGGGGAGGGGGAATATGGGGGAGGGGGATATGGGGGATATGGGGGAGGGGGGATATGGGGGAGGGGGGGATATGGGGGAGGGGGGATATGGGGGAGGGGGGAATATGGGGGATATGGGGGAGGGGGGATATGGGGGAGGGGGGATATGGGGGAGGGGGGGATATGGGGGAGGGGGGATATGGGGGAGGGGGGATATGGGGAGGGGGGGATTTGGGGGAGAGGGGATATGGGGGACGCCCACCCTGCCTGCTCTGACGAGGTCGTTCACCTTCTTGTGGCACTGGGTGCCTGTCCGTGGTGTTAGGGCCACAGCGGTGACGGCCTCTGCCACCTCCCTCCACAGACGCCGGCTGTGGCGTGGGGCAACTCTGCGGCCGTGCCCGGGATACAGGGAGTCCCTCCTCTGCTCCACCGCATCCAGGAGCGCCTCCACATCGCGTGACTCGAACCTCGGGGCTGAGCGACGGCCAGCCATCAAGTCGGGTGTTGCGGTCGGCTGTTCCGGTCGGGTGGGGGGGAGCTGCGCGGCCTTATGAGCCGTCACGCCGTGCAGCGCATATGACGCTGCACGGCGTGAACCACTGCGCAAGCGCGGATCCCGTTACGTCGCTGCTAGCCCATTTCGGGCCGCAGACTATCGGCCCATTTTTATGACGTGACGCAAGTGGGATTTGCGCCGTTTTTTGCGCCGATCGGCGGAGTTTCCGCCGATAACGGAGAATTTCGCCCCTGGAACCTTCTCCCTATCAGCACTGTGGGTGTACCTACATGGACTGCAGCGGTTCAAAGGAAACAATTGCTGGCCTAGCCAGCGAAACCCAGTTTAAAAACTCTCTGGCTGGGATTCTCTGAAATCCCGGCTAAGTGTTCCCGCCGGCGTCAAAACCGGCGCGAACGGCGCCGGCGTCAACAGGCCTCCAGGCCCAGTCATTCTCCCCGACCTCGGGGGGGGCTAGAATGGCGCCGGAGCGCTGTGCGATGCTCCAGCACCGAATGCCAGTCCTACACGGCCGCCATGGGGCAAGGCCAATTTTGATGGTATCAGACAGGAACTTGCAGAGGTAGATTGGGGGAGACTGTTGGCAGGCAAAGGGACGGCTGGTAAATGGGAGGCTTTTAAAAAGTGTTAACCAGAGTGCAGGGTAAGCACATTCCCTTTAGGGTGAAGGGCAAGGTTGGTAGAAGTAGGGAACCCTGGATGACTCGAGATATTGAGACTCTGGTCAAAAAGAAGAAGGAAGCATATGACGTACATAAACAACTGGGATCAAGTGGATCCCTTGAAGAGTATAGAGATTGTCGAAATAGAGTTAAGAGGGAAATCAGGAGGGCAAAAAGGGGACATGAAATTGCTTTGGCAAATAATGCAAGGGAGAATCCAAAGAGATTCTACAGATACATAAAGGGAAAAAGAGTAACTAGGGACAGAGTAGGGCCTCTTAAGGATCAACAAGGACATCTATGTGCAGAGCCACAAGAGATGGGTGAGATCCTGAATGAATATTTCTCATCGGTATTCACGGTAGAGAAAGGCATGGATGTTAGGAAACTAAGGGAAATAAATAGTGATGTCTTGAGAAGTGTGCATATTACAGAGGAGGACGTGCTAGAAGTCTTAAAGCACATCAAGGTAGATAAATCCCCGGGACCTGATGAAATGTATCCCAGGATGTTGTGGGAGGCTAGGGAGGAAATTGCGGGTCCCCTAACAGAGATATTTGAATCATCGGCAGCCACAGGTGAGGTGCCTGAAGATTGGAGAGTGGCGAATGTTGTGCCCTTGTTTAAGAAGGGCAGCAGGGAAAAGCCTGGGAACTACAGACCGGTGAGCCTAACGTCTGTAGTAGGTAAGTTGCTAGAAGGTATTCTGAGAGACAGGATCTACAAGCATTTAGAGAGACAAGGACTGATTCGGGGCAGTCAGCATGGCTTTGTGCGTGGAAAATCATGTCTCACAAATTTGATTGAGTTTTTTGAGGGGGTGACCAAGAAGGTAGATGAGGGCAGTGCAGTAGTCGTTGTCTACATGGACTTTAGCAAAGCCTTTGACAAGGTACCGCATGGTAGGTTGTTGCAGAAGGTTAAAGCTCACGGGATCCAGGGTGAGGTTGCCAATTGGATTCAAAATTGGCTGGACGACAGAAGACAGAGGGTGGTTGTAGAGGGTTGTTTTTCAAACTGGAGGCCTGTGACCAGTGGTGTGCCTCAGGGATCGGTGCTAGGTCCACTGTTATTTGTGATTTATATTAATGATTTGGATGAGAATTTAGGAGGCATGGTTAGTAAGTTTGCAGATGACACCAAGATTGGTGGCACAGTGGATAGTGAAGAAGGTTATCTAGGATTGCAACGGGATCTTGATCAATTAGACCAGTGGGCCGATGAATGGCAGATGGAGTTTAATTTAGATAAATGTGAGGTGATGCATATTGGCAGATCGAATCAGGCCAGGACCTACTCAGTTAATGGTATGGCGTTGGGGAGAGTTATATAACAAAGAGATCTAGGAGTACAGGTTCATAGCTCCTTGAAGGTGGAGTCGCATGCTTGGTTTCATTGGTCAGAACATTGAATACAGGAGTTGGGACGTCTTGTTGAAGTTGTACAAGACATTGGTACGGCCACACTTGGAATGCTGTGTGCAGTTCTGGTCACCCTATTATAGGAAGGATATTATTAAACTAGAAAGAGTGCAGAAAAGATTTACTAGGATGTTGCCGGGACTTGATGGTTTGAGTTATAAGGAGAGGCTGGACAGACTGGGACATTTTTCCCTGGAGCGTAGGAGGCTTAGGGGTGATCTTATAGAGGTCTATAAAATAATGAGGGGCATAGATAAGGTAGATAGTCAACATCTTTTCCCAAAGGTAGGGGAGTCTAAAACTAGAGGGCATAGGTTTAAGGTGAGAGGGGAGAGTTTCAGAAGGGCCCAGAGGGGCAATTTCTTCACTCAGAGGGTAGTGAGTGTCTGGAATTTGCTGCCAGAGGTAGTAATAGAGGCGGGTACAATTGTGTCTTTTAAAAAGCATTTAGATAGTTACATGGGTAAGATGGGTATAGAGGGTTATGGGCAAAGTGCGGGCAACTGGGACTAGCTTAATGGTAAAAACTGGGCGGCATGGACTGGTTGGGCCGAAGGGCCTGTTTCCATGCTGTAAACTTCTATGATTCTATAATCGAGAAATGGCAGGGAAGACAAGTGATTACTTTGTGTCTGTCTTCACTGAGGAAGATACAGGCAATCTCCCAGAACAGGAGAGCCAATGGTCTTCGAAGAATCAGGAATTTTTGTAAGAAGGAGGTATTGGAGGAATTAATGGGTTTGAATGTTACTCAGTCCCCAGGACCTGATGATCTACACCTCAGAGGGTCGAAGGACATAGCCATGGAGATAGTCAATACATTTACAAAGAACAAAGAAATGTACAGCACAGGAACAGGCCCTTCGGCCCTCCAAGCCCGTGCCGACCATGCTGCCCGACTAAACTACAATCTTCTACACTTCCTGGGTCCGTATCCCTCCATTCCCATCCTATTCATGTATTTGTCAAGATGCCCCTTAAATGTCACTATCGTCCCTGCTTCCACCACCTCCTCCGGTAGCGAGTTCCAGACACCCACTACCCTCTGTGTAAAAAACTTGCCTCGTACATCTACTCTAAACCTTGCCCCTCTCACCTTAAACCTATGCCCCCTAGTAATTGACCCCTCTGCCCTGGGGAAAAGCCTCTGACTATCCACTCTGTCTATGCCCCTCATAATTTTGTAGACCTCTATCAGGTCGCCCCTCAACCTCCTTCGTTCCAGTGAGAACAAACCGAGTTTATTCAATCGCTCCTCATAGCTAATGCCCTCCATACCAGGCAACATTCTGGTAAATCTCTTCTGCACCCTCTCTAAAGCCTCCACATCCTTCTGGTAGTGTGGCGACCAGAATTGAACACTATGCTCCAAGTGTGGCCTAACTAAGGTTCTATACAGCTGCAACATGACTTTTTAAAAAAAATATATATTTTATTAAAGTTTTCAAACAGAATATTTCCACTTTACAAATCAACATGGAGTACAGTCACAAGTGGAGTACCACAAGGATCTGTTCTGGGGCCGTTGCTGTTTGTCATTTTTATCAATGACCTAGAGGAAGGCGCAGAAGGGTGGGTGAGTAAATTTGCAGACGATACTAAAGTCGGTGGTGTTGTCGATAGTGTGGAAGGATGTAGCAGGTTACAGAGGGATATAGATAAGCTGCAGAGCTGGGCTGAGAGGTGGCAAATGGAGTTTAATGTAGAGAAGTGTGAGGTGATTCACTTTGGAAGGAATAACAGGAATGCGGAATATTTGGCTAATGGTAAAGTTCTTGAAAGTGTGGATGAGCAGAGGGATCTAGGTGTCCATGTACATAGATCCCTGAAAGTTGCCACCCAGGTTGATAGGGTTGTGAAGAAGGCCTATGGAGTGTTGGCCTTTATTGGTAGAGGGATTGAGTTCCGGAGTCGGGAGGTCATGTTGCAGCTGTACAGAACTCTGGTACGGCCGCATTTGGAGTATTGCGTACAGTTCTGGTCACCGCATTATAGGAAGGACGTGGAGGCTTTGGAGTGGGTGCAGAGGAGATTTACCAGGATGTTGCCTGGTATGGAGGGAAAATCTTATGAGGAAAGGCTGATGGACTTGAGGTTGTTTTCGTTGGAGAGAAGAAGGTTAAGAGGAGACTTAATAGAGGCATACAAAATGATCAGGGGGTTGGATAGGGTGGACAGTGAGAGCCTTCTCTCGCGGATGGATATGGCTGGCACGAGGGGACATAACTTTAAACTGAGGGGTAATAGATGTAGGACAGAGGTCAGAGGTAGGTTCTTTACGCAAAGAGTAGTGAGGCCGTGGAATGCCCTACCTGCTACAGTAGTGAACTCGCCAACATTGAGGGCATTTAAAAGTTTATTAGATAAACATATGGATGAGAAGGCAAAGTGGAGGTTAGATGGCTTTTGTTTCGGTGCAACATCGTGGGCCGAAGGGCCTGTACTGCGCTGTATTGTTCTATGTTCTATGTTCTAACATAAAAATAACACAATAGCTGATAAATAACATTATTTAAATAAAATAGTGAACTAACAAAGTAACAAAAAATAGTGCTCCCCCCTTCCCTCTCCCCTCCCTCCCCCCACCCCCACCCCCCCTTCCCTCTCCCCTCCCCTCCCCCCCCCCATCCACCCCCCCGCTGGGCTGCTGCTGCTGACGATCTATTTTCCCTTAACATTCCGCGAGATAGTCAAGGAACGGTTGCCACCGACTGGAGAACCCCTGAGCCGATCCTCTCAGCGCAAATTTAATTCGTTCCAGTTTTATGGACCCTGCCATATCGTTTATCCAGGTCTCCACGCCGGGGGGCTTCACTTCCTTCCACATAAGTAGGATCCTTCGCCGGGCTATCAGGGACGCAAAGGCCAGAATATCGGTCTCTTTCGCCTCCTGCACTCCCGGCTCTTCCGCTACCCCAAATATAGCTAACCCCCAGCCTGGCTTGACCCGGACCTTCACCACCTTTGAAATCACCTTTGCCACTCCCCTCCAGTACTCATCCAGTGCCCGACACGACCAGAACATGTGTGTGTGGTTCGCCGGGCTTCCCAAGCACCTCCCGCACCTGTCCTCCACTCCGAAGAACCTGCTCAGTCTTGCTCACGTCATATGTGCTCTGTGTAGAACCTTGAATTGTATCAGGCTAAGCCTGGCACATGAGGACGAGGAATTTACCCTACTCAGGGCATCAGCTCACAGCCCCTCCTCAATCTCCTCCCCCAGCTCTTCTTCCCATTTTCCCTTCAGCTCCTCTACCAGCGCCTCCCCCTCGTCTCTCATTTCCTGATATATTTCGGACACTTTGCCCTCCCCAACCCATACCCCAGAAATCACTCTATCCTGGATCCCCTGTGTCGGGAGCAGCGGAAATTCCCTCACCTGTTGCCTCGTAAATGCCCTCACTTGCATGTATCTAAATATATTCCCCGGGGGCAGCTCATACTTTTCCTCCAGCGCTCCCAGGCTCGCGAACGTCCCGTCAATAAACAAATCTCTCAATCTCCTAATTCCTGCCCGATGCCCGCTCTGGAACCCTCCGTCCATCCTTCCTGGGACAAACCTATGATTGTTCCTGATCGGGGACCACACCGAGGCACCCGTCACCCCCCTGTGTCGCCTCCATTGCCCCCAGATCCTTAAGGTTGCCACCACCACTGGGTTTGTGGTATACCTTTTCGGGGAGAGCGGCAGCGGCGCCGCCACCAGCGCCTTTAGGCTCGTTCCTTTACAGGACGCCATCTCCAGCTTCTTCCACGCCGCCCCCTCTCCCTCCCTCATCCACTTACAAACCTTCGCCACATTGGCGGCCCAGTAGTAGTCATCCAGATTCGGCAACGCCAGTCCCCCTCTGTCGCTGGTACGCTGCAGGAACCCCCTCCTTACCCTCGGGGTCTTCCCTGCCCACACAAAGCTCATAACGCTCCTGCCTATTTTCTTGAAAAAGGCGTTTGTGATCAGAATGGGGAGACATTGAAACACAAAAAGAAACCTTGGGAGGACCATCATTTTTACCGCCTGCACTCTGCCCGCCAGTGGGAGCGGCAGCATATCCCACCTCTTGAAATCCTCCTCCATCTGCTCCACCAGCCATGTCAGATTAAGTCTGTGTAGAGTTCCCCAGCTCCTAGCTACCTGAATCCCCAAATATCGGAAGCTCCTTTCCACTCTCCTTAACGGCAGAGCGTCTATTCCTCTTCCCTGGTCCCCGGGGTGTATTACAAAAAGCTCGCTCTTCCCCATATTTAGTCTGTATCCCGCAAAATCTCCAAACTCCCTCAATATCTGCATAACCTCTGTCATCCCCTCTACAGGATCCGCCACATATAGCAGTAGGTCATCTGCGTAGAGTGACACTCGATGGTCCTCTCCCCCCTCTAACCACCCCCCTCCGTTTCTTAGAGTCTCTCAACGCTATGGCCAGTGGTTCAATTGCCAACGCGAACAGTAATGGGGACAGGGGGCACCCCTGCCTTGTTCCCCTGTGTAGCCGAAAATACTCCGATCTTTGCCGGTTTGTGACTACACTTGCCATTGGGGCCCCATGTAGGAGTCTGACCCAACTGACAAACCCCTCCCCGAACACAAACCTCCTCACCACCTCCCATAGATACTCCCACTCTACCCTATTGAATGCCTTCTCTGCATCCATCGTCACCACTATCTCTGCCTCCCCCTCCACTGGGGGCATCATTATCACCCCCAACAGCCGTCGCACGTTAACATTCAGTTGTCTCCCCTTTACAAACCCTGTCTGGTCTTCATGCACCACCCCCGGGACACAATCCTCGATCCTCATCGGCAGCACTTTTGCCAGCAGCTTGGCGTCTACATTCAGAAGTGAGATAGGCCTATAAGACCCGCATTGCAGCGGATCTTTATCCCGCTTCAGGATTAGTGATATCGTCGCCTCCGACATTGTCGGGGGTAGGGTCCCCCCTTCTCTGGCCTCTTCAAAGGTTCTTGCAGCAGCGGGGCCAACAAGTCCACATATTTCCTGTAAAATTCCACCGGGAACCCGTCTGGTCCCGGGGCCTTCCCTGCCTGCATGTTCCCCAGCCCTTTAGTCACCTCATCCACCTCAATTGGCGCCCCCAGACCTGCCACCTCCTGCTCCTCCACCCTCGGGAACCTTAGTTGGTCCAGAAACTGTTGCATTCCCTCTTTTCCCTCTGTGGGTTGGGACCGATATAGCCTCTCATAAAAGGTCTTAAACACCTAATTTACCTTCCCTGCTCTCCGCTCCGAAGTTCCCGTTTCATCCCTAACTCCCCCAATTTCCCTCGCCGCTATCCTCTTGCGAAGTTGGTGGGCCAGCAGCCGGCTCGCCTTTTCCCCATATTCGTATCTCATCCCTTGTGCCTTCCTCCACTGTGCCTCTGCCTTCCCTGTGGTCAGCAGGTCAAACACCGTCTGAAGTCTTCGCCTCTCTCTATATAGTCCTTCGTCCGGGGCCTCCGCATATCTTTTATCCACCCTCAAAATCTCCCCCACTAATCTCTCCCATTCTTTGCCCTCTTTTTTCTCCTTGTAAGCCCTAATGGAGATCAACTCTCCCCTAACCACTGCCTTCAGCGCTTCCCATACTACCCCCCACCTGGACCTCACCATCATCATTGGCCTCCAGGTACCTCTCAATACATCCCCGCACCCTTCCACAGACCCCCTCATCCGCCAATAATCCCACATCCAGTCGCCAGAGTGGGCGCTGCTCCCTCTCCTCTCCTAATTCCAGATCCACCCAGTGCGGGGCATGGTCTGAAACGGCTATGGCCGAATACTCCGTTCCTGCCACCTTCGAGATCAATGCCCTGCTCAAAACAAAGAAATCTATCCGGGAGTATACCTTGTGGACATGGGAGAAAAAGGAAAACTCTTTGGCCAACGGCCTAGCAAATCTCCACAGATCTACTCCCCCCATTTGCTCCATGAATCCCCTAAGCACCTTGGCCGCTGCCGGCCTTCTTCCGGTCCTGGATCTAGACCGGTCTAGCCCTGGATCCAGCACAGTATTGAAATCCCCCCCCATTACCAGGCTTCCCACCTCCAGGTCCGGGATACGTCCCAACATCCGCTTCATAAATCCCGCGTCATCCCAGTTCGGAGCATATACATTTACCAGCACGACCTCCTTTCCCTGCAATCTACCACTCACCATCACGTTATCTACCCCCGTTATCCACCACTATATTCCGAGCCTCGAACGACACCCGTTTCCCCACCAATATCGCCACCCCCCTATTTTTCGCATCCAACCCTGAGTGGAACACCTGTCCCACCCATCCTTTCCTTAACCTAACCTGATCCGCCACCTTCAGATGCGTCTCCTGAAGCATGACCACATCTGCCTTCAGTCTATTTAAGTGCGCGAACACTCGAGCCCTCTTAATCGTCCCATTTAGGCCTCTCACATTCCAAGTAATCAGCCGGATTGGGGGGCCACCCGCCCCCCCCCCCCCCCCCCCCCCCCCCGCCAACTAGCCATCCCCTGTTTTGGGCCAGCCCCCCATCCGGGTCCCGCGCACCCACCCGTCGCCCAGGCGGCGCCTTCCCATCCCGACCACCTCTTCTCTTGCCAGCTCCCCCTCGCTCCCAACAGCAGCAACCCAGTTGATCCCCCCCACCCCACCCCCCGCTAGATCCCCATCTAGCATGGTTACTCCCCCCATGATGCTTCCGAAAGTCAGCTAACTCTAACTGACCCCGGCTTCCCTCGTTCTCTCCTTGACCCCCCTGTGCATGGAACTTTCTTCCTTCCTGCGCCTATCTTCCCGCCATCATCTCCCTAGCGCGGGAAAAACCCTGCGCTTTCCTGGATCGGCCCCGCCTCCCATGGCGCAGCTCCCCCATTCCCCATCCCCCCTCTCAGTCCCTTTTTCCACCGGCGCCCACATTTCTCAGTGTCCCCCCATCAAGAGGAGAAAAAATCCCTGTCTGTCGTCTCGATACTATAAACCTCCCATTCCCCAATTTACACTTCTGTACATCAACCTCGTTGTCTGCCCCCCCCAACATCAGTCCCTCAGTTCTGGTCCAGTTTCTCTTGGATGAAGATCCATGCCTCATCCGACGTTTCAAAGTAGTAGTGCTTGCCCTGGTGCGTGACCCACAATCGCGCCGGCTGCAGCATCCCAAATTTTATTTTCTTCCTGTGAAGCACCGCCTTGGCCCGATTGAAGCTCGCCCTCCTTCTCGCCACCTCCGCGCTCCAGTCCTGATACACTCGTATCACCGCATTCTCCCACCTGCTACTCCGTACCTTCTTGGCCCAGCTCAGGACCGCCTCTCTGTCCGTGAAGCGGTGAAATCTCACCACTATCGCCCTTGGTAGTTCTCCCGCCTTTGGTCTTCTCACAAGGACCCAGTGAGCCCCTTCCACCTCCGAGGGGCCCGAGGGGGCCTCAGCTCCCATTACCGTATGGAGCATCATGCTCACATAAGCCAGAACGTCAGCTCCCTCCATTCCTTCGGGGAGACCCAGATTCCGGAGGTTCTTCCTCCTCGTGCTGTTCTCCAGGACTTCGAGCCTTTCGATACACCTATTATGTAGCGCCTCATGCGTCTCCATTTTTACCACCATGCCCTGTATCTCATCATCGTTTTCGGCTGCCTTTGCCTTCAACTCACGGAGCTCTATCGCCTGGGCCTTTTGTGTTTCTTTTAGCCCATCGATTGCCAATAACATCGGCGCAAGCACCTCCTTCTTTATTTCCTCCACACACCGTCGGAGGAATTCCTGCTGGTCCGGGCCCCATGTCGTCTGGGCTCCATCCACCGCCATCTTGCTTCTTCCTTCTCTTCTCTGCCGCTGCTCCAGAGGATCTTTCGCAATCTGGCCACTGCCACTGGTCCTTTCCATACACACCCGGGGGGACACCTTCCTTCGCCACCCCACACTGGGTTTGGTCCGATAAAATTTCCGTTGGGGCTCCCGAAAAGAGCCCAAAAGTCCGTTAGAACGGGAGCTGCCAAAACGTGCGGCTTAGCAGTGCATCGCCCCAACCGGAAGTCAGCTGCAACATGACTTGCCAATTCTTATACTCAATGCCCCGGCCAATGAAGGCAAGCATGCCATATGCCTTCTTGACTACCTTCTCCACCTGTGTTGCCCCTTTCAGTGACCTGTGGACCTGTACACCTAGATCTCTCTGACTTTCAATACTCTTGAGGTTTCTACCATTCACTGTATATTCCCTACCTGCATTAGACCTTCCAAAATGCATTACCTCACATTTGTCTGGATTAAACTCCATCTGCCATCTCTCCGCCCAAGTCTCCAAACAATCTAAATCCTGCTGTATCCTCTGACAGTCCTCATCGCTATCCACAATTCCACTAACCTTTGTGTCGTCTGCAAACTCACTAATCAGACCAGTTACATTTTCCTCCAAATCATTTATATATACTACAAAGAGCAAAGGTCCCAGCACTGATCCCTGTGGAACACCACTGGTCACAGCCCTCCAATTAGAAAAGCATCCTTCCATTGCTACTCTTTGCCTTCTATGACCTAGCCAGTTCTGTATCCACCTTGCCAGCTCACCCCTGATCCCGTGTGACTTCACCTTTTGTACTAGTCTACCATGAGGGACCTTGTCAAAGGCCTTACTGAAGTCCATATAGACAACATCCACAGCCCTACCTGCATCAATCATCTTTGTGACCTCCTCGAAAAACTCTATCAAGTTAGTGAGACACGACCTCCCCTTCACAAAACCATGCTGCCTCTCACTAATACGTCCATTTGCTTCCAAATGGGAGTAGATCCTGTCTCGAAGAATTCTCTCCAGTAATTTCCCTACCACTGAAGTAAGGCTCACTGGCCTGTAGTTCCCTGGATTATCCTTGCTACCCTTCTTAAACAGAGAAACAACATTGGCTATTCTCCCGTCCTCCGGGACATCACCTGAAGACAGAGAGGATCCAAAGATTTCTGTCAAGGCCTCAGCAATTTCCTCTCCCGCCTCCTTCAGTATTCTGGGGTAGATCCCATCAGGCCCTGGGGACTTATCTACCTTAATATGTTTTAAGACGCCCAGCACCTCGTCTTTTTGGATCTCAATGTGACCCAGCTATCTACACCCCCTTCTCCAGACTCAATCATCTTCCCAAAATTCTTTAGATTCTGGAATGGTTCCTGAAGATTGCAAGGTAGCAAATGTCACCCCACTATTTAAGAAAGGAGGGAGAGAGAAATCAGGGAAATACAGACCTGACATCTGACATCAGTGGTAGGAAAAATGCTAGAATAGAATCCCTATGGTGTAGAAGGAGACCATTCGGCCCATCGAGACGGCACTGATCCTCTGATTGAGCACTCAACCCAAGCCCACTCCCCTGCCCTATCCCAATAAGCCCTTAACCTAACCATCTTTGGACACCAAGGGGCAATTTAGCATGACCAATCCACCTAACCTGCACAGCTTTGGACTGTGGGAGGAAGCCGGAGCACCCGGAAGAAACCCACGCACACACGGGGAGAACGTGCAAACTCTACCCAGTCACCCAAGGGCGGAATTGAATCTAGGTCCCTGGCGCTGTGAGGCAGCAGTGCTAATCACTGTGCCACCGTGCTGCCCCAGAATGATGTGATAAATGGGCATTTGAATAATAATGATCTGGTTTGACGTAGTCAACAAGATGGATTTATGAATGGGGAATCATGTTTAATGAACCTGTTGGGGTTTTTGGAGAATGTTACTGAAAGAATTGATAAAGGGGAGGAAGTGAAGGTAGAATCAAGAAGAGGCCCTTCAGCCCAGCCAGTCTGCACTGACAAAAAGCTACTCTAAATCTACACTAACCCCACCTCCCAGCATTTGGCCCATAGCTTTGAATGTTACGACATTTCAAGTGCTCATCCAAGTATTTTTTAAAGATTGTGAGGTTTCATGTCTGAACTACCCTCCCAGGCCGCACATTCCAGATTCCCACCACCCTCTGGGTGAATAGTTTTTCCTCACATCCCCTCTAAGCCCCTTGTCATTGACCCTTCAAAAGGGGAACAGCTGTTTTCTATCCACCCCGTCCATGCCCCTCATAATCTTATACGCCTCAATCAGGTTCCCTCTCAGCCTTCTCTGCTCCGAAGGAAACAACCTGAGCCTATTCAGCTTCTCTTCGTAGCTCAAATACTCCATCCCCGGCAACATCCTGGTGAATCTCCTCTGCACCCGCTCCAGTGCAATAATTTCCTTCCTATAGTGTAGCGACCAGAACTGAACTGTGGCCTAACCAAATTCCTGTACAGCTCCAACATAATCTCCCTGCTCTTATAATCTATGCCACGACTGATAAAGTTAAGTGTACCGTACGCCTTCTTAACTACCGTATTAACCTGTCCTGCCACCCTCAGGGATCTGTGGACAAGCAACCCAACATCCCTCTGTTGCTCTGAGTTTCCTGGTATCCTACCACTCATTGAGTGCTCCCCTATCTTGTTACTCCTTCCAAAGTGCATCACCTCGCACTTTTCAAGGTTAAATTCCATCTGCCACTGATCTGCCCACCTGACCAACCCGTCTATATCCTCCTGCAACCTAAGACCTTCCTCTTCACTCTCAACCACCCGGCCAATCTCCGTGTCATCTGCAAACTCACTTATCATCGCCCCACCCCCCACCTTTTCTTCTATATCATTTATATATATCCCAACCAGACCTAGCACAGATCCCTGTGGTACACAAGACTCTACCACCACCCTCTGTCTCCTACCACTAAGCCAATTTTGGATCCAACTTGTCACGTTACCCTGGATCCCATGTGCTTTTACCTTCTTTATAAGCCTCCCGTGTGGAACCTTGTCAAAGGCTTTGCTGAAATCCATGTAAACTACATCCCCTCATCTACACACCTGGTCACCTCCTCAAAAAATTCAATAAAATGTATTAGTCATGGCCTACTTCTGACAAAGCCATGCTGACTATTCCTGACCAAACCTTACCTCTCCAAGTGCAGATAGATTCTGTCCTTCAGTATTTTCTCCAATAGTTTCCCTACCACTGATGGGAGACTTACTGGTCTGTAATTCCTTGGTTTATCTCTACCACCCTTCTTGAAAAATGGGACAACATCAGCAGTCCCCAGTCCTGTGAAAACTCCCCCGTGGCCAAAGAGGAATTATAAATTTGGATCAGAACTCATGTAATTCCCTCCCTTGCCTCCCACAACAGCCTGAGGTACAACTCATCCAGGCCTGTGGATTGGTCCACTTTGAGGCCCGCCAAAACCTCTGTCTGAATTCTGCCCCTACATCCTCTTTCTTCAAAGTGAAGACAGATGTGAAATATTAGTTTCACACCCTGCCAATGTTATCCAAGCTCAAGGCACAGATTGCCCCCTTGGTCCCTAATGAGCCCTACTGTTTCCCTCGTTATTCTCTTCCCCTTGATATGCTGAATGAATATCTTATGATTTTCCCTAATCTTACCCACCAGTGCTTTTTCATACTCTCTCTTTGCCCTCCTAATTGCTTTTTTGAGTTCCCCCCCCCAGCACCTTCCACACTCCACGAGGGCCTCTGTAGATTAGCTCCCTTTGTAACCGCTAAAAGCCTCTCTCTTCCTTCCCAACCAGTCCTGAATACTCCCTGACACCCAAGGTTCTCTGGACTTGTTGCTCCTACATTTCATCCTGAAGGGAGCATGTTGGAACTGTACTCTCACCAATTCCATTTTGAACACCCCCTCTCATCCCGCCCCCCCCCCCTCGCTACCTCTCCCTCTGCCCCCCCCCCCCCCCACCCCCATTCTGCTGCAGACTTGCCCTGAAGCCGCTGTTCCCGGTCTACTTCGATCAGATCCTGCCTTATTTTAATAAAATCAGCTTTCCCCCCAATCCAAAACCCTTTTTTGGAAGACAATCTTTTTCCTTTTCCATGACAAATTTAAAATGTGCTGTGTTGCGGTCACTATTACTAAAATGCTCCCCACTGCTATCTCGAACGCCTGTCCGACTTTGTTCCCCCAAATTAGGTCTAGCCCTGCGCCATGTCCCTGTTGGACCTTCGACATGTTGATATAAAAAGCTCTCTTGAAATACATTTCAAGAAATCTGCAACCTCTAAAGGGCATTAATCTAAATTAATTTGAAGTTTCACCCTATCAATTGTTATGGGCCAGGGTTTAGAGAACCCCAAAGTGTATCATGGATTTCACCTGACCTACAACTTTTACTAGATTGTGGTATGGGGAGCACACGGCCCACTCGACAGGTGTGGTAGAGCAGAAATGGAAAAGTATTTTTTAAAGCAAAACAATGTTTATTCTACGAACTCAAGTTAACCTTTCTAAAACAGTGAACATTTTACCAACCAGTAAATCAAATACACTCCCCAAAGAATACAACACTAAGTAATCTGAATGCTGTCCTTTTAACATCCAGAAGACTTAACAGCCCTTTAAACAGAAGCACATCAGGGTCTACATTCAATACTGAAAACATTTATAATTCTGAATTCACCAAATGATCAAGAGATAGTCCTTCATGGCAGAGAGCTCAACAGTACAGCTGCTTTGTCTGACTTCAGCTGCAACACACTGAAAAACGAAACCAAACAAACAGACACACCTAAGATTTTCTCAAGGTGAAACTAAAAAGCAGAGCCAGAGCTCAGCTCCGCCCACACTCTGACATCACATGAGCAGCCAAACATTTCTTAAAGCGACATTCTCATGACACAATATGTGCAAGAATTCTGAAATTCAGAGCATGAGCCTCTAGTGTTGGATGGCTCAAAATTTGTTTTCCCTTATTCCCATTCATCCCTGCTCATGAGAGTTGGACTTTAAGCTGTAGCTCAGTTGGCAGTACTGGCCCCACCCCCTAGGCACTCTCCTCCGTCATTATCTTGCTGTTTATGGGAGCTTGCTGCATGCCAACCTGGCTGCCACTTATCCTACGTTAACCACAGTGACTACACTTCAAAGGGTACACAGCCCTTTCTGAAAGGTGGGACCACCGACAGAGCAGCACTCCTTCGGCTGTTGCACTTGGTGTGTCAGCATCGATGTTGTGCTCAGGTCAGCGGTGTGGGGCTTGAAATAAAGATCTCCTGACTCCTTTGAGAGAATGGTAATACTGAGCCATGGCTGACGTTTAAAAATACCAAAGACAACTTATGCTAGTGGTTTCCTGTCTTGTAGAACAAATCATCTGTTTTCATAAAGTCCTGGCAATCTGGCTTTTATTCTTTTTTGCAATGACTGAGCTCCATGCCGTCCTGGGCGAACGGTGGCGCGAGTGGCTGGCACTGTTGCTTCGCGGCGCCGGGGTCCGAGGTTCGATTCCGCGCCAGGTCACTGTCTGTTCAGAGTCTGCGCGTTTTCCCCGTGTCCGTGGCTTTCCTCCGGGTGCTCCGGTTTCCTCCCACAGTCCAAAGACGTGAAGGTTGGGTGGATTGGCCATGCTAAATTGCCCTAAGTGTCCAAAAAGGTTAGGAGGGGTTGTTGGGCTACGGGGATAGGGTGGAAGTCAGGGCTTAAGTGTGTCGGTGCAGACTCGATGGGCCTAATGGCCTCCTTCTGCACTGTATGTTCTATGTTCTATGTTCTAATTTGAAATCCCTTAATATAATTACTCTATTTTCTTTACATATCGCAGTGAATTGCCTACACATCTGCTCCTCTAATGCCCGCTGACTGGGTGTGACTGCCCCCTTTTTATTCCTAAATTCTACCCTTAAAGCCTCATTTGAAGACCCTTTCAAGATATTGTCCCTCCTTACTGCATAATAGACTCCTTCCTTCATAATACAACATGGCCTCCTCTTTTACGCCCTCCTCTGACCTGTCTGAAGATCCTAAATCTCAGAACGTTGAGCTGCCAGTCTTGCCCCTCCCTTAACCATGTCTCTGTGAAGGCAACAACATCACAACTCCAAGTATCAATACACATTCTTAACTCATCTGTCTTACCCAGATACTCCGAGCATTTAAGTAGATGCCATCCAGCTTTGCGTTACTCCCTTGAAGATCAACATGCTGTGTCCCTATTGCATGAACACTCTGTCCCTTTCCCCTGCCGGACTAGTTCAGACTAGTTGGGCAGCACGGTAGCATTGTGGATAGCACAATTACTTCACAGCTCCAGGGTCCCAGGTTCGATTACGGCTTGGGTCACTGTCTGTGCGGAGTCTGCACATCCTCCCCGTGTGTGCGTGGGTTTCCTCCGGGTGCTCCAGTTTCCTCCCACAGTCCAAAGATGTGCAGGTTAGGTAGATTGGCCATGCTAAATTGCCCTTTGTGTCCAAAATTGCCCTTAGTGTTGGGTGGGGTTACTGGGTTATGGGGATAGGGTGGAGGTGTTGACCTTGGGTAGGGTGATCTTTCCAAGAGCTGGTGCAGGCCCGATGGGCCGAATGGCCTCCTTCTGCCCTGTAAATTCTATGATATGATAATCTATGAGAAGGTTTTTTCAAAAGGCTTTTTATAAAGCCCCCCACAGGAGAATGATTTTCAAAATTGAAGCATGTGAGATGGGAGGCAATATCCTGCTGTGGATTGAGAGCTGGTTGATGAGCTGAAAACAGAGAATAGGAATAAATGGATCATTCTCCCGTTGGCAGGTTGTGGTTCGTGGGGTACCGCGAGGATCAGTACTTGGGCCCAGCTGCCCACAATATAGAACATAGAACATAGAACATAGAGCAGTACAGGCCCTTCGGCCCTCGATGTTGTGCCGACCTGTGAAACCACTCTAAAGCCCATCTACACTATTCCCTTATCGTCCATATGTTTATCCAATGACCATTTGCATCCTCTTAGTGTTGGCGAGTCCACTACTGTTGCAGGCAGAGCATTCCACACCCTTACTACTCTCTGAGTAAAGAACCTACCTCTGACATCTGTCCTATATCTATCTCCCCTCAATTTAAAACTATGTCCCCTCGTGCTAGACATCACCATCCGAGGAAAAAGGCTCTCACTGTCCTCCCTATCCAATCCTCTGATCATCTTGTATTACTCAATTAAGTCACCTCATAACCTTCTTCTCTCTAAAGAAAACAGCCTCAAGTCCCTCAGCCTTCCCTCATAAGATCTTCCCTCCATACCAGGCAACATTCTGTTAAATCTCCTCTGCACCCTTTCCAATGCTTCCATATCCTTCCTATAATGTGGCGACCAGAATTGCACGCAATACTCCAAATGCGGCCGCACCAGAGTTTTGTATAGCTGCAACATGACCTCATGGCTCCGAAACTCAATCCCTCTACCAATAAAAGCTAACACACCGTACGCCTTCTTTTTTTAAAAAAAATATATTTTATTCAAGATTTTTTGGCCAAACATAACAGTACATAGTTTTTCTTTTAAACAACAATAAAGCAATATAAATAACAGCGGCCAGTTTTAAACAAGTAAATAAATAATATATAAACAGAAACAAAAACAAAACTAAATGGCAACTGCCTTGTCAAAAATAGTTACTCTCCAAAGATACAATCCAACAGTCCAATATACATGACCTATAACAAATGTCTATACATATACAATGACATCCCTAAGAGCCCGCCCGGATCCTCCTCCCACCCGCCCCCCCCCCCCCCCCTCCCCCCTGGGTTGCTGCTGTTGTCTTTCTTTCTTTTCATTCCCTCTATCGTTCTGTGAGGTAGTTGACGAACGGTTGCCACCGCCTGGTGAACCCTTGAGCCGAACCCCTTAATACGAACTTGATCCGTTCTAACTTTATAAACCCTGCCATGACGTTTATCCAGGTCTCCACGCCCAGGGGTTTAGCTTCCTTCCACATTAACAATATCCTGCGCCGGGCTACTAGGGACGCAAAGGCCAAAACATCAGCCGCTCTCGCCTCCTGCACTCCCGGCTCTTCTGCAACCCCGAATATAGCCAACCCCCAGCTTGGCTCGACCCGGACCCCCACCACCTTCGAAAGCACCTTTGCCACCCCCACCCAGAACCCCTGTAGT
This sequence comes from Scyliorhinus torazame, assembly GCF_047496885.1. Taxonomy (NCBI): domain Eukaryota; kingdom Metazoa; phylum Chordata; class Chondrichthyes; order Carcharhiniformes; family Scyliorhinidae; genus Scyliorhinus; species Scyliorhinus torazame. The sequence continues at coordinate 22,224,706 of NC_092708.1, forward strand.
GCCGGGCATGACCAGAACATGTGGGTGTGATTCGCTGGGCTTCTCGAGCATCTCCCACACCTATCCTCTACCCCGCAAAATATACTGAGCCGTGCTCCAGTCATGTGCGCCCTGTGTAGAACCTTGAATTGTATCAGGCTTAGCCTGGCACACGAGGACAACGAGTTTACCCTACGTAGGGCATCAGCCCACAGCCCCTCCTCAATCTCCTCCCCCAGCTCTTCTTCCCATTTCCCTTTCAGCTCATCTACCATGATCTCCCCCTCGTCCCTCATTTCCCTGTATATGTCCGACACCCTACCATCCCCCACCCATGTCTCTGAGATTACTCTATCCTGCACCTCCTGCGTCGGGAGCTGCGGGAATTCCCTCACCTGTTGCCTCGCAAAAGCCCTCAGTTGCATATACCGAAATGCATTCCCTTGGGGCAACCCATATTTTTCCGTCAGCGCTCCCAGACTCGCAAACGTCCCATCTATGAACAGATCTCTTAGTTGTACTACCCCAGCTCTTTGCCATGCTCCAAATCCCCCATCCATTCTCCCCGGAACAAACCTATGGTTATTTCTTATCGGGGACCGCACCGAGGCTCCCGTCCTTCCCCCATGCCGTCTCCACTGCCCCCAAATTTTTAATGTTGCCACCACCACCGGGCTTGTAGTGTATTTCTTCGGTGAAAACGGCAACGGTGCCGTCACCATTGCTTGTAAGCTGGTCCCCTTGCAGGACACCCTCTCCAATCTCTTCCACGCCGCTCCCTCCCCTTCTCCCATCCACTTACACACCATTGAAATATCGGTGGCCCAGTAATAATCATTTAGGCTCGGTAGTGCCAACCCCCCCCGCCCCTATCCCTACTACGCTGCAAGAACCCCCTCCTCACTCTCGGGGTATTCCCGGCCCACACAAAACTCATAATGCTTTTCTCAATTCTCTTAAAAAAAGCCTTCGTGACCATCACCGGGAGGCACTGAAACACAAAAGGAATCTCGGGAGAACCACCATTTTAACCGCCTGCACCCTACCCGCCAGTGACAGGGACACCATGTCCCATCTCTTGAAGTCCTCCTCCATCTGTTCCACCAATCGTGTTAAATTAAGCCGGTGCAAGGTTCCCCAATTCTTGGCTATCTGAATCCCCAAGTATCGGAAGTCTCTTGTTAACTTCCTCAGCGGTAAATCCTCTATTTCCCTGCTCTGCTCCCCCGGATGCACCACAAACAACTCACTTTTCCCCATGTTCAATTTATACCCCGAAAAATCCCCAAACTCCCCAAGTATCCGCATTATCTCTGGCATCCCCTCCACCGGGTCCGCCACATACAACAACAAATCATCCGCATACAGAGATACCCGGTGTTCTTCTCCTCCCCTAAACACTCCCCTCCACTTCCTGGAACCCCTCAGTGCCATGGCCAGGGGCTCAATCGCCAGTGCAAACAATAACGGAGACAGGGGACATCCCTGCCTCGTCCCTCTGTAAAGCCAGAAATAATCAGACCCCCGTCCATTCGTAACCACACTCGCCATCGGGGCCCTATACAGCAGCTGTACCCATCCGATATATCCATCTCCGAAGCCAAATCTCCTCAGCACCTCCCACAGATAATCCCACTCCACTCTATCAAATGCTTTCTCGGCATCCATCGCCACCACTATCTCCGCTTCCCTCTCTGGCGAGGGCATCATCATTACCCCTAGCAACCTCCGTATGTTCGTGTTCAGCTGTCTCCCCTTCACAAACCCAGTTTGGTCCTCATGTACCACCCCCGGGACACAGTCCTCTATCCTCGTCGCTATTACCTTGGCCAGAATCTTAGCATCTACATTTAAAAGAGAAATGGGCCTATAGGACCCGCATTGCAGCGGGTCTTTTTCCTTCTTTAGGAGGAGCAATATCTTTGCCTCTGACATAGTCGGGGGCAACTGCCCCCTTTCCCTCACCTCATTAAAGGTTCTCGTCAGAAGCGGGGCCAGCAAGTCCATATGCTTCCTATAAAATTCCACCGGGAATCCATCTGGTCCCGGGGCCTTCCCCGCCTGCATGCTCCCAAACCCTTTCACTACCTCCTCCATCTCAATCTGTGCTCCCAGTCCCGTCCTCTCCTGCTCCTCCACCTTAGGGAATTCCAGCTGATCCAGAAAGCACATCATTCTCTCCTTCCCTTCCGGGGGCTGAGCTTTATATAATCTTTCGTAGAATACCTTGAACACCCCATTCACTCTCTCCGCTCCCCGCTCCATCTCTCCCTCCTCGTCTCTCACCCCCCCTATCTCCCTCGCTGCTCCCCTCTTCCTCAGTTGGTGGGCCAGCAACCGGCTCGCCTTCTCCCCATATTCATACTGTACACCTTGTGCCTTCCTCCATTGTGCCTCTGCATTACCCGTAGTCAACAAGTCAAATTCTACATGTGGCCTTTGCCTTTCCCTGTACAGTCCCTCCTCCGGTGCTTCCGCATATTGTCTGTCCACCCTCAAAAGTTCTTTCAGCAACCGCTCCCTTTCCCTACCCTCCTGCTTTCCTTTATGTGCCCTAATAGATATCAGCTCCCCTCTAACCACTGCCTTCAACACCTCCCAGACCACTCCCACCTGAACCTCCCCATTGTCATTAAGCTCCAGTACCTTTCAATACACCCCCTCACCCTTAAACATACCCCCTCATCTGCCAATAATCCCATGTCCATTCTCCAGGGCGGGTGCTGTTCTTTTTCCTCCCCTATCTCCAGGTCCACCCAATGTGGAGCGTGGTCCGAGATAGCTATTGCCGTGTACTCCGTCCCTGTCACCTTCGGGATCAGCGCCCTTCCCAATGCAAGAAAGTCTATCCGTGAATATACTTTATGGACATAGGAGAAAAACGAGAACTCCTTACTCCTAGGCCTGCTAAATCTCCAGGGGTCTACTCCTCCCATCTGCTCCATAAAGTCCTTGAGCACCCGAGCTGCAGCCGGCCTCCTCCTGGTCCTGGACCTCGATCTGTCCAGACCTGGGTCCAGCACTGTATTAAAGTCTCCCCTCATTACCAACTTTCCCGCCTCTAGGTCCGGGATACGTCCCAACATTCGCCTCATAAAATTGGCATCATCCCAGTTCGGGGCATATACGTTCACTAGAACCACCGCCTCCCCTTGCAATCTGCCACTCACCATCACGTATCTACCCCCGCTATCCGCCACTATGGTCTTTGCCTCAAACAGTACCCGTTTCCCCACTAAGATAGCCACCCCCCTGTTCTTTGCGTCTAACCCCGAATGAAACACCTGCCCCACCCATCCTTTGCGTAGTCTGACCTGGTCTATCAGTTTCAAATGCGTCTCCTGCAACATAACCACATCTGCCTTTAATTTCTTTAGGTGTGCGAGTACCCGTGCCCTTTTAATCGGCCCGTTCAGCCCTCTCACATTCCACGTGATCAGCCGGGTTGGGGGGCTCTTTACCCCCCCCCCCCCCTTGTCGACTAGCCATCCCCTTTTTTAATCCAGCTCCTCACCCGGTTCCCACGTAGCCGTATCTCCCCGCGACGGCACCCTCCCGCCTCGACCACCCCACCCCGTACCAGCTCCCCATTCTCCCCAGCAGCAGCAACCCAGTTAATCCCCCCCCCCCCCGCTAGATCCTCTTCTAGCGTAATTGCACCCCCCATGTTGCTCCCAGAAGTCAGCAAACTCTGGCTGACCTCGGCTTCCCCCCGTAACCTCGGCCCCCACTGTGCGAGGCCCCCTCCTTCCTGCTTCCCTGTTCCCGCCATGATTACCATAGCGCGGGAACAAAGCCCGCATTTCCCACTTGGCCCCACGCCTAATGGCCGGCGCCCACAATTCCTCATCCTTCCCCCCACCCTCCCCCACGACATGGGGAAGAGAGAAAAGTTACAGGGTCGCAAGATTAACAACTTGAGAAATCATCCCTTCACACTTTTTCCCCCCCTTCACCCCACGTAATCACACCACCACTTTGTCCCAAACATTCTTTTTCTGGCCCGCCTATTCCAGCTGCTCCTCCACAATAAATGTCCACGCCTCTTCTGCCGTCTCAAAGTAGTGGTGCTTCCCTTGGTGTGTGACCCACAGTCTTGCCGGTTGCAGCATTCCAAATTTGACCTTCCTTTTGTGAAGCACCGCCTTGGCCCGATTGAAACTCGCCCTCCTTCTCGCCACCTCCGCACTCCAATCTTGATATACGCGGATCACCGCGTTCTCCCACCTACTGTTCCGAGTTTTCTTCGCCTATCTGAGGACCATCTCTCTGTCATTATATCGGAGAGATCTCACCACTATGGCTCGAGGTCTTTCTCCAGCCCTCGGTCTTCGCGTCATAACTCGATAAGCTCCCTCCACCTCCAATGGGCCCGTCGGGGCCTCCGATCCCATTAACGAGTGAAGCATCGTGCTCACATGTGCACCGACGTCCGCCCCCTCCGCACCTTCGGGAAGACCAAGAATCCTTAAATTCTTCCTCCTCGCATTATTCTCCAACACCTCCAGCCTTTCCACACACCTTTTGTGTTGTGCATCTCTGTGTTCACCACCAGGCCCTGTATTTCGTCTTCATTATCAGCGGCCTTTGCCTTCACGACCCGAAGCTCCTGCTCCTGGGTGTTTTGTTCCTCCTTTAGCCCTTCAATCGCCTGTAATATTGGGGCCAGCAGCTCCTTCTTCATCTCCTTTTTAAGTTCTTCCACACAGCGCCGCAGGAACTCTTGTTGGTCAGGGCCCCATACTAGACGGCCACCTTCCGACGCCATCTTGCTTTGTGCTTGCTTTCCTTGCCGCTGCTCTAGAGGATCCTCCGCAATCCGGCCACCTTCCTCTCCTTTTTCCATCTGTGTCCAGGGGGAATTCCCTTCTGGTTTACCGCACAGTGTTTTTAGCCGTTAAAATTGCAGTTGGGGCTCCTATTAAGAGCCCAAAAGTCCGTTCCACCGGGAGCTGCCGAAACGTGCGACTTAGCTGGTCATCGCCGCACCCGGAAGTCCCACCGTACGCCTTCTTAACAACCCTCTCAACCTGGGTGGCAACTTTCAGGGATCTATGTACATGGACACCGAGATCTCTCTGCTCATCCACACTGCCAAGAATCTTACCATTTGGATGTGGGGAACCAAATGTAATATTTCCAAGTTTGCAGATGAGACAAGGCTAGGTGGGAATGTGTGTTGTGAGGAAGATGCAAAGAGGATTTGGACGGATTTAGTGAGTCTGCAAGGGCATGGCAGATGGAATAGAATATTGAAAAACGTGAGGTAATCCACTTTGGTAGAAGAAACAAATGTCTTTCCTGAATGGTAAGAAATTAGAAAGTGTCGATGTACAAACGGACCTGCGTGGCTTTGTCAATAAGTCACTGAATGACGGTGCAGCAAACTGTTAGAAAGGCTAATGGAACATTGGCCTTTATTGCAAGAGGATTTGAGTACAGGAGTAGTGAGGTCTTGTTTCAATTGTGTAGGAGCTTGGCTAGACCGCACCTGGAGCACTGTGAGCAGCTTTGGTCCCCTGACCATAGAGAGGATATTATTGCCATTGAAGGGAGTGGACGAAGGTTCATCAGACTTGCTCCGGGGTTGGCGGGACTGTCCTATGAAGAGAGATTGGGCAAACTGGACCTGTGTTCTCTGGAGATTCGAAGAATGAGAGGTCCCCTCATCGAAACCTACAAAATACTTAAAAGGAATAGACAGGTGAGATGCAGGTAAGATGTCTCCCTTGTTGGGGATTCAATTTCAAAATAAGGGGAGCGACACAGGACTGAGATGAGGAGGAATTGTTTTACTCAGAGGGTTGTGAACCTTACGAATCCTCGAGCCCAGAGGGCTGTGGAAACTCAGTCATCGAGTTTGCTTAAAGTAGAGATTGACAGGTTTCTGAGTACTAATGGCACAAAGGAATATGGAGATTGTGTGGGGTTAAAGGCATCGAAGTGGATCAGCAGCCATGGTCGTATTGAATGGCGGAGCAGGCTCGATGGGAGGAATGGCCTCCTCATGCTCCAATATCCTTTGTTCCTGTTGTATCTTCCTCTCTTTGATGTTCTTCACTAACTGCCTCTTTTCATAGAATCGTAGAATCCCTACGTACAGAAAGAGGCCATTTGGCCCATCGAGTCTGCACCGGCCCTTTGAAAGACCACCCCACCTAGCCTAGGCCCAATCCCTCATCGTGTAAGCTCACACTAAGGGGGCGATATAACATATCCAATTGACCTAACCTGCACGTCTTTGGAGCGTGGGAGGAAACCGGAGGAAACCCACGCAGACACGGGGAGAAAGTGCAGACTCCGCACAGACAGTCACCCAAGGCGGGAATCGAACCCCGGTCCCCGGCGTTGTGAGGCAGCAGTGCTAACCACTGCGCCACCGTGCCGCCCCATTTTCTCCAGCCATTTCCAGCACGTCTTCGTTAGTCTGAGCAGGATGCACGGAACAACCTCTTACAAATCCATGTTGATGGGGCAGAGAAAACATTTCCACTTCCGGGGAAGACTAAAAACTACAGGCCACAAAATGGTCACAAATAAATCCAGCTGGAAATTCAGCAGAAACGTCTTTATCCAGAGAGTGGGGAGAATGTGGAACCTGTTACCACAGGGAGTGGTTCAGGAGACTACACTGAATTTTCATTTTCAAATTAAACGTTGGTTAATTGCACGAGGGTGACAGAAGGTCATGTCGATGGGGTGAGTTGAGAGGAGAAATTTATGTAGTATAAACACCAGAACAGAACAGCTGGGCTGAATGGCCTATTTCCTTGCCATAAATTAAATGTAAACCATGCTCTTAGCTAATGTTCCTTCCCTCACACCCATTGCCTCACCCCTTCTCTCACCTGCAAAGTCGTGTCAAACACGACAAGTTTGGAACTGGTTGGGATTGCATCGTAGCACTCATGGGCTTTCATGAAGTTCATGTAGATGTCGGCATCAGGTTCCAGCCCTGTCCGGGAAGAAACGGTATCAGATTAAACCGCTTTCATCGTCAACACTAAACCCCCAGATTGGGCCTCTGTCCATTCGGCCCTGTCCATGTGCCTTGCTCTGATGTCTCAAACTGTCAAACTTCAAGTTGCGTCTTGAACACCTGAGCTGCAGAAACTGGGAAGCGTGGAGATCCCATGATAGAAACATAGAAGATAGGAGCAGGAGGAGGCCATTCGGCCCTTCGAGCCTACTTCACCATTCGTCACAAGCTGGGCTGAACGGCCTATTCCCTTGCCATAAATTCTATGTAAACCATGCTCTTGTTGATGATGTTGAAGCGTGAAGCTGAGGGTGAACATAGGTGTGTGGTAGCAAGGGGAGGGTATTATTAGGGATTCCCAGACTCCAGGATTGGCCTGGAGTCTCCAGGGATTGAAGAACAATCTCCAGGATACTGCTGTGTGTAACCCTGGAGAAAAATCATCGGGACATTTAAATAATTGATTTTCTTTCCCCTGTCATTTATTTTTGAGCATTTCTCTATGCCAGATATAAAATATTGAAAATAGGGATAAAAGGGTTGTTTGGTCGACAACGTCCATCCAATTGGATAAAGAGTCTTTTTGCTTTCCGATTGGTCTAAGAAGGCCATGCACCACGAGGATGGATGTGTTGGTCGACTAATGGATGGAACATGGGGGCAGGTCATGTGATGAAACCTCCAGGAATACATTTAATCACAATTGGCAACCCTGGAAATTGGACATGTCCAATTCTTGACGAGGACAAAGATCCAGAAGGCCAGTGTCTTCATAAATAACCCTTGGTTGTGAAGTCTGCTGGACAAGCTTGTATCACCTGGGAGTGTAGTAGAGGGATTGGCAGAGTCATTTTTCCCCCCCTTAGCTAATGTTCCTTCCCTCACACCCATTGCCTCACCCCTTAATGCTTAAAAGCATTAGCTTTTTATTTTTATTTTGTATCGCCCAGGAGATCGCTCGGCCGCCGATGGGTAGAGGGGGGTGGGGGGGGTGTAAAATGAAGGGGAGGGAAGAGATGTCCAACATGAAGTTTCAACCACCAGGGTGAAGGCAAGGTTTGGTAAACTGGCTGGTATTTCCTGCTCGTTAACTTCCCCTGAACATGGGGGCAATTCTGCAGCAAGTAGCTAACCGCCTGAATCCCCCCAAGCCCACCTACCATTTACAAGGCACAAGTCAGGAGTGTGATGGAATACTCTCCACTTGCCTGGAGGACTGCAGCTCCAACAACACTCAAGAAGCTTGACATCATCCAGGATAAAGCAGCCCCGCTTGATTGGCAGCCCATCCACCACCTTAAACATTCACTCCCTCCACCACCGAGCACAGTGGCAGCCGTGTGCGCCAACTGCATTGCAGCAACTCACCAAGGCTCCAAATCAATGGCCTCTACCATCTAGAAGGACAAGGGCAGCAGGCACCTGGGAACCCACCACCTGCAGGTTCCCCTCCAAGCCACGCGCCATCCTGACTTGGGAAATATATCGGCCGTTCCTTCACTGTCGCTGGGTAAAAATCCTGGAACTCCCTCCCTAACAGCACTGTGGGTGTACCTACACCTCAGGGGCTGCAGTGGTTCAAGACGGTGACTCACCACCACCTTCTCAAGGGCAATTAGGGATGGGAAATAAATATTGACCTGGCCTGCAATGCTCACATTCCACAAAAACATTTTAAAAGTAAAGAAGAATACATAAACATTCAGGAATGATGGATTTATCACCCCTTATTGCTGGAGTTTGGCTCCTGCCCATCGTAACTTCATAAATTGGTAAATTCTCCCATCAAAAGCTAACATCATTCAGGGATCTATGAGGATATTCAATTAAACTATTCATTTTAATGTGGCATTAAATCCAAGAGCAGGAAATGCATTTTGCAGCTCAAGCAACAAATCTCAGATGGTTAATGCCTGGCCATTTTCAAAACAGTTATTGATTTGAACTCCGTACTCACCAATCTTGTCAGGCAGAAACTTCTCAAACAGACTGCTGTCCAGATCTGGAAGCTGTGCAACAGAATGAGAGCTGCAGATTATTCATAGAATCGTAGAATTCCCCGACAGTACACGAGGTGGCCATTCGGCCCATCGAGTCTGCACTGATCCTCCGAAAGTGCACCCTGCCTAGGCCCACAGCCCACCCTATCCTCGTAACCCCACCTAACGTTCGGACACTTAGGTGCGATTTTAGCGTGGCCAATCCACCTAACTGGCATGTCTTCAGATTGTGGGAGGAAACCGGAGCACCTGGAGGAAACCCCACACAGACACGGGGTGGGGGGGGGAGTGCAGACTGCACGCAGTCACCTGAGGTCAGAATCGTACCTGGGTCCCTGGCGCTGTGAGGCAGCAGTGCTAACCACTGTGCCTCGGTGCCTGATTTCGCCGCCCACCACTGAATATAGATTGTCAGCTTAGGTCATGCCTCTCGTGCAGTTTTCCCGACATAACGGGATTTGCGCCAAGCGCAACACGGCTGGAAAATCTCCCCAATCGCCCCCAATTGTCTAGCCTTTGAAATCACATCAGCTCCTGAAATCTTTCATAAGACAGTGGCAGGTATTTGGGGGCAGTAGAAGGGGTTATCTGCCTCATGGGCGATATCCTGATCCATGGGTCCACCACACGGGAACATCCAAATGGTCATTGGATAGACATATGGACGATAAGGGAATAGTGTAGATGGGCTTTAGAGTGGTTTCACAGGTCGGCGCAACATCGAGGGCCGAGGGGCCTGTACTGCGCTGTAATGTTCTATGTTCTATGGTCTATGTGAGATAAGAGTGAGAGGACAGTTGGGAGAAATGGGGATAACTCTCACCAGTCAATGAGAGTTTTCACAACCCATCACAGAATTTCAGGGACACATCACTCACACATCAGGCCTTCGACCAAAAGACCGAGGCAATTAAAAAAAAAATGTGTTCATGGGACGTGGACGTCGCAGGCTGTGCCAGCATTTATTGGCCATCCCTAATTGCCCTTGAGGCGGCTGTTAAGAGTCAACCACATTGCTGTGGGTCTGGAGTCACATGTAGGTCAGAACATAGAACATACAGTGTAGAAGGAGGCCATTCGGCCCATCGAGTCTGCGCCGACCCACTTAAGCCATATTCTCGTAACCCAATAACCCCTCCTAACCTTTTTTTTTGGTCACTACGGGCAATTTATCATGGCCAATCCACCTAACCTGCACGTCTTTGGACTGTGGGAGGAAACCGGAGCACCCGGAGGAAACCCACGCACACACGGGGAGGATGTGCAGACTCTGCACAGACAGTGACCCAAGCCGGAATTGAACCTGGGACCCTGGAGCTGTGAGGCAGCAGTGCTAACCACTTGTGCTACCGTGCTACCCATTAGTCAGACCAGGTAAGGATGGCAAATTTCCTTCCCTGAAGGACATTAGTGAACCAGATGAGTTTTTTGAGGCAGATGACCCCTTCTCCTAAGTGTTGTAATGGGCAATGGTTTCATGGTCATCGCTAGACTTCTAATTACAGATTTTTTATTGAATTCAAATTTCACCATCTGCAGTAGCGGGATTTGAACCTGGGACCCTCGAGATGGGCCTCTGGATTACTGGTCCAGTGACAATATCGCTATGCCAGCTGCCCACTACAGTTTGCGGCTCCAACACTTCATGGGGGGTGGTCCATCAGGTAGGAACATTCCTCCATAATCAGGCATTGACAAAACAAACCGCTCTGGCACTTGCTCAGCCAAGACCAAGCATGGTGATGGGGGGGAATATCACCAAATATCTTCTAGAGTATCAAGAACATGCTTATTTCGCCAGACATATTGGCACACTATGACCCATGACTGCTCGCAATAGTCGCTGTAGATGTATCATGGCAGGGGTAGAATGCAGAAAGATAGAGTAACCAGTATATTATGTATCTCGATCATTGATTGAACAGGAACGAAGATTCGCTGTAATTGAGAAGGAAGCTTTGGCAGCCCGTGGGTCTGTGAGAGGTTTGCTAGCCACACCTTGTGCCTCCAGTCTCCAGCTAACAATCCAAACAGACCACAAGTCACTTTATTTAATAACAAGGCACTAGATGTTATCGAGAGTCCAGAGATTCCTGCTGAGACACATGAGGTTAGGTGCAAAGACCGAATACAGAAGATGAGCAGCAGTCAACAGCAGATGCATTGTCACACAACGGCAATGCTGGTCTGGCCTGAACAAGAGGACATCAATCTTGTTCAAGATATAGAGTTTTGCTGCTCACTGGCCACAAAATTCCTACCAGCAACCAGATAAGGGCTGAGCAAAGAACAGCAAGGACAGGGAACCGATGAAGAAAGTGCTAAAATTAGAGAACACTGCAAAAATGGATGTCCAGAATGTGTGCCAAACAATTTCACCCGAAAATAGTACTCTGAGCAATGCAGGCATCTCGGTATTGTGGGGGACCTATTAATCTATGATGGGTGATGAGTCAGACCAAGAGTTGTCAGACTCGAGATCCCTCGATAAACAAACCAGAGACATCTTGGCATTACAGAATGTGGTGCCAGGGAACTGAAGTTAATCTGGTGGCCTGGGATCTCAAAATCATGAGAGGACATCATTTCAGCTGCATCACCTGTGCAATCCATCGCCAAGGGCGAAAAGAACCCCTGGTGGTACCCTCTTTCCATCCAGATGTGGAAACATTTCGGAATGGACATTTTTGAGCTCTAGAGGATGACATTGCTCACAGCTGTTGACCATTACTCCAGGTGGATTGACTTTAAACCTCTTCATGATGCAACCTCACGGAACCACCAGAACAAATTTTTGACACTCACGGTATTCTGGATCAGGCAGTGGGCCATAGTTTGGGAATGAAGGGTTCAAGAAATTTACAGAAGACTATGGATTGGTCCAGACAACTAATTCACCCAGGAGCCCGCAATTAAATGGGGAGGCCAAGAGAGAAGGAAGAATGGTCAAAGCTTTGATAAACAGGAATGATGATATCGACTCAGCACTGTTGAGTTGCTGCTCCACAACACTTCAGAATGTTTTGCCTCTGTCAGAACCTCTGATGGGAAGAAGATTATGGACTCATATCTACAAGAAGACCATGGAGTGGACTAACTATCCGGATGATCAGGATAAAACCTGAGCAGGCTCACAAGCCACTCGACAGAGTTCCAGAGAGAACCAGAATTCTTTACAACCCCCAGGAGAGACGGGAACGCGGTCAGAGAGCTTGATGAAACCACGACAAGGCTTATCGGCAATAACCAGAGGTGAAGACAGAGATTTCCAGAGGAGAAGAAGGCTAATGTAAATACTATTTATTAGAGTCAGAGACTTAGGGGAGATGTAGTATTTAGGGTTTGTGTTAAATGCGTAAATATATGGGGCTGGATTCACTATTACTGAGACTAAGTGCCAGTACCAATGGAGAATCCATGATGCTCCCCGACGGGGAAATCAGCACTAATCCCTCACCGATTCCGGTACTGGTGAGGGGCTAGCGCTGGCTGTGTGGAGCACCCGTGGATCACGTGGAAAACGGCCAGAGAATCTGTGGGTCCAGAGCCGCGAAAGCTCAGGGCTGACAAGCTGAAGCTGCGCACGCCTATACCCCCACCGGTCGCGCCATGAAACATGGCGCTGTCCATGCTGCACTGCGTACCCGCCCACCCCAACCCCTCAGCCCATCCCCTGGCCACCCCACTACCACTCCCCGAGCCCTAGCAGAAGCCCCCCAGCCAGCGACACGGACCCCGGCCGAGTGTGGCGGCGCTGGACACCGTCTGCAGCCGGGACACGCCAGGTTCCCGACCGTTGGGACCCCACGTGGCCCGCGCCGTCGGGAACTCGGCCCATCGGGGGCGGAGCATCGTGGGTGGGCCGGCTGATGACCCGCCAACCGCCTTGCAACTACGCGCGACACGCGTCCCGATGGCGCCGATTTGGAGGGGGCAGAGCCTCGCCAATCACCATCGAACCGGCGCCTGCCCCGACACCGGCCTCGGAAGCCATTCTCCGCCCCATCGCCAATCCCGATTTTGCCATCGGGCTACGGAGGATTCCGCCCCTGATCTACATTGTTAGAAGTCTTGCAACACCAAGTTAAAGTCCAATAGGTTTATTTAGCTTTCGGAGCACCGCTCCTTCATCAGGTACATTATCAGTAACATAAGATCACATGACATGGGCCTACAGTGGTGTAGAGGTAATATCGCTGGAGTAGTCATCCAGAGACCCAGGGTAATGTGCTGGGGACGTCTTCCAGTTGCGGCTATGCCTAGGTAGGTCGCACGTTCGGCAGCTCCCGCCGGGAACGGACTTTTGGGCTCTCCAGAGGGGCCCCAACGGCAATTGTTCGACGGCTCCCAGTGTGGGAAGGTGACAGCAAGGTCCCCCCGACATTATATGGATTGGACCAGGAGTGGAGCGGTTAAAAATGTGATCCTGGTGCAGCGGAAAGTGCGAGGGAGGAAAAACAAGATGGCGGCGGGTGGAGACCAAGCAGCGTGGGCGCAGTGATCGCAAGAGCAGCAGGAGTTCCTTAAACGCTGCTTTGCGGAGCTGAAGACAGAAATGCTGGCGCCAATGAAGACGGCGATTGAGAAGCTTGTAGAGACCCAGAAGGCCCAAGGGGCGGTGATCCGGGAGGTGCGGCAAAAAGCCTTGGAGAACGAGGACAAGATCTTGGGCCTGGCGGTGAAGGTGGAGGCGCACAAGGCGCTGCACAAGAGGTGGCAGGAAAAATTTGAGGACCTGGAGAATAGGTCGAGGTGGAAGAATCTTTGGATTCTGGGTCTCCCTGAAGGAGTGGAGGGGCCTGATGCCGGGGCATATATGAGCACGATGCTCAATTCGCTGATGGGCGCGGGAGCTTTCCTGAGGCCCCTGGAGCTAGATGGGGTTCATCGGGTCCTGGCAAGGAGACCCAAAGCCAACGAGCCGCCAAGGGCTGCAGTGGTGAGGTTCCACCGCTTTATGGACAGAGAGTGCGTCCTGAGATGGGCCAAAAAAGAGCGGAGCAGCAGGTGGGAGAACACGGAGATCCGAATTTACCAGGCCTGGAATGCGGAGGTGGCTAAGAAGAGGGCTGGTTTCAACCGGGCTAAGGCGGTGCTCCATCGGAAGGGGGTGAAGTTCGGGATGCTGCAGCCAGCGCGATTTTGGGTCACGTTCCAAGATCGGCACCACTATTTTGAAACGCCTGATGAGGCATGGAACTTTATACAGACTGAAAAGTTGGACTCAAACTGAGGGTTTGTCGTGGGGGGATGTTTACCGTGTTTACTGCGTTTGGGGAATGTTCTCTTGGTTTGAGTGCTGGGTGGGGATGGGTGAATGGATTTGATGTGGGGGCTGTGGGAGACTGTGGGCGTCGGTGTTGGAGGGGCAGGGCCCCACGGAGGAAGAGGGGGGGTGGAGGCCCGGGGATGGGGAGTTGGGCTAAGGCCGCCAAAAGGAGCTGAGCCAGAGGGGGCGGGGCCGGCTCAGGAAAGCGCGGGCTTTTTCCCGCGTTAGGGAAGGATGGGGACGGGGCCGGGGGAAGGGCAGTGCTGGAGAGGAGCGCACACTGACTGCCAAGGGGTGGGGGAATTCTCACACTGGGGGGTCGATGGAATGGCGGGAGAGGCCGGGGTCAGCAGGAGTCAGCTGACTTACGGGAGTGTCATGGGGGGAGCAAAATGGCTAGATGAGGATCTAGCGGGGGAGGGGGAGGGGGGGGAACTGGGTTGCTGCTGCATTGGCCAAAGGGGAGGTGGAAATAGGAGAGGTAGTCGGGGCGGGAGTCCGCCGCCTGGGGGACTGGAGGGTGCGGGAGGCGCGAGCACGTGGCTGGCCTAGAAAAGGAGATGGCTAGTCGGCAGGGGTGGGGGGCGAGTAGCCCCCCAATCCGGCTGATAACTTAGAATGTGAGGGGCCTGAACGGGCCGGTCAAGAGGGCCCAGGTGTTCGCGCACTTAAAGGGACTGAAGGAAGACGTGGTTATGCTCCAGGAGACACATCTGAAGGTGGCAGATCAGGTTAGGCTGAGAAAGGGATGGGTAGGACAGGTCTTTCATTCAGGGCTGGATGCGAAGATACGTGATGGTGAGTGGTAGGTTGCAGGGAGTGCGGGTGGTACTGGTGAACGTTAATGCCCCGAATTAGGATGATGCCGGATTTATGAAACGCATGCTGGGTCGGATTCCGGATCTGGAGGGAGGAAGCTTGATAATGGCGGGGGGGGGGGACTTTAACACGGTGCTGGACCCAGCACTGGACTGTTCTCGGTCCAGGACGTGTAAGAGGCCGGCTGCGGCCAAGGTGCTCAGGGGGTTTATGGACCAGATGGGGGAGTGGATCCATGGAGGTTTGCCAGGCCACTGGCCAGGGAATTTTCCTTCTTTTCCCACGTCCATAGAGCCTACTCCCGGATAGATTTTTTCATTTTGAGTAGGGCGCTAATCCCGAAAGTGGAGGGAACGGAGTATTCGGCCATAGCCATCTCGGACCACACCCCGCATTGGGTGGAGCTGGAGTTGGGGGAGGAGAGGGACCAGCGCCCGCTGTGGCGCCTCGATGTGGGACTGTTGGTGGATGAGGGGGTGTGCGGGCAGGTGCGGGGGTGTATTGAAAGATACTTGGAGGCCAACGACAATGGGGAGGTGCAGGTGGGGGTAGACTGGGAGGCGTTGAAGGCGGTGCTCAGGGGAGAGCTAATCTCCATTAGGGCCCCCAGGGAGAAGAGAGAGGGGAGGGAGAGGGAGAGGTTGGTGGGGAAGATTTTAAGGGTAGACAGGAGGTATGCCCCCGAGGGGGGCTACTTAGGGAGTGACGGAACCTCCAGACGGAATTCGACCTGTTGACCACGGGGAAAGCAGAGGCACAGTGGAGGAAAGCACAGGGGGCGATGTATGAGTATGGGGAGAAGGCGAGTCGGATGCTGGCACATCAGCTTCGTAAGAGGGAGGCAGCGAGGGAGATTGGTGGAGTTAAGGATAGAGGGGGGAATACGGTGCGGAGTGCGGTGAGAATAAATGAGGTATTTAGGGACTTCTATGGGGATCTGTACAGGTCTGAGCCCCCAGCGGGGGAGGAGGGGATGCGACGATTCCCAGATCAGCTGAGGTTCCCGAGGGTGGAGGGGGAGCAGATGGCTGGTTTGGGGGCGCCGATTGGGCTGGAGGAGCTGGTTAAAGGATTGGGGAGCATGCAGGCGGGGAAGGCCCCTGGGCTGGATAGGTTCCTGGTTGAATTTTACAGGAAATACGTGGACCTGCTGGGCCCGTTGCTAATGAGGACTTTTAATAAGGCGAGGGAGGAGGGGACCTTGCCCCCGACAATGTCCAGGACGCTGATTTCTTTGATCTTGAAGCGGGACAAGGATCCATTGCAATGTGGGTCGTATAGACCGATCTGGCTCCTTAATGTTGACGCTAAGTTGCTGGCGAAGGTGCTGGCTACGAGAATTGAGGACTGTGTCCCGGGGGTGATTCATGAGGACCAGACGGGATTTGTGAAGGGTAGGCAGCTAAATACAAATGTGCGGAGGCTCCTCAATGTGATTATGATGCCCTCGGTGGAGGGGGAAGCGGAGGTAGTGGCAGTTATGGATGCGGAGAAGGCGTTTGATCGGGTGGAGTGGGAGTATCTTTGGGAAGTGTTGCGGAGGTTTGGGTTCGGGGAGGGGTTCATCAGTTGGGTCAGGCTGCTATATAGAGCCCCGTTGGCGAGTGTGGCTACGATCTGGCGGAGGTCGGAGTACTTTCGGCTGTACCGGGGGACGAGGCAGGGGTGTCCCTTATCCCCCTTGTTGTTTGCGCTGGCAATTGAGCCGCTGGCCATGGCACTGAGGGAATCTAGGAAATGGAGGGGATTGGTCCGGGGGGGAGAGGAACCCCGGGTGTCGTTGTCTGCCGACGACCTGTTGGTGTATGTTGCGGATCCAGCGGAGGGGATGGCGGAGGATCCTGAGGGAGTTTGGGGACTTTTCGGGGTATAAACTCAACGTAGGGAAGAGTGAGCTCTTTGTGGTGCATCCAGGGGACCAGGGAAGGGGGATAGACGAGCTACCGCTGAAGAGGGCGGAAAGGAGCTTTCGGCACCTGGGGATCCAAGTAGCTAGGAGTTGGGGGGCCCTGCACAGGCTCAATTTGACGCGGTTAGTGGAGCAGATGGAGAAGGATTTTAAAAGATGGGATATGCTGCCACTCTCACTAGCGGGTAGGGTGCAGTCGGTCAAAATAACGGTCCTCCCGAGGTTTCTCTTTGAGTTCCAGTGCCTTCCCATTTTGATCCCCAAGGCCTTTTTCAAACGGGTAAGCAGGGGCATCATGGGATTTGTGTGGGCGAATAAGACCCCGAGGGTGAAGAGGGTGTTTCGGGAGCGTAGCAGGGACAGGGGGGTGCTGGTGCTGCCGAATCTATGTGGCTATTATTGGGCAGCCAATGTGGCGATGATCCGTAAGTGGGTAATGGAGGGAGAGGGGGCGGTGTGGAAGAGGCTAGAGATGGCGTCCTGTGTGGGCATGAGCCTGAGGGCGCTGGTAACGGCACCGCTGCCGCTCTCGCCGACAAGGTACACCACGGGTCCGGTGGTGGCGGCGACGCTGAAGATATGGGGGCAGTGGAGGCAACACAGGGGCGAGGTGGGAGCCTCGGTTTGGTCCCCGATTCGGGAGAATCATCGGTTCGTCCCGGGAAGGATGGATGGGGGGTTTCGGAGCTGGCATCGGGCAGGGATTAGAAGAATGGGGGATCTGTTCACCGATGGGACGTTTGCGAGCCTAGGGGCGCTGGAGGAGAAGTTTGGGCTACCACCGGGAAACGCTTTCAGGTACATGCAAGTGAGGGCGTTTGTGAGGCGGCAGGTGAGGAAATTCCCGCTGCTTCTGGCACATGGTATTCAGGACAGGGTGATTTCGGGTGTATGGGTTGGAGAAGGCAAGGTTTCGGCGATTTACCAGGAGCTGAAGGAAGAGGAGGAGGCCTCGGTGGAGGAGTTAAAGGGCAAGTGGGAGAAGGAGCTTGGGGAGGAGATAGATGAGGGTCTGTGGGCTGATGTCCTGAGTAAGGTTAATTCTTCCTCCTCTTGCGCCAGGCTCAGCCTAATACAGTTCAAAGTTACTCACAGAGCGCTTATGACAGGGGCAAGATTGAGTAGGTTCTTTGGGGTGGAGGAGAGATGTGGGAGGTGCTCAGGAAGCCCAGCAAACCACGTCCATATGTTCTGGTCATGCCCGGCGCTGGATGGGCTTTGGAGGGGTTTTGCGAGGACTATGTCCAAGGTGGTGAACGCCCGGGTCAAGCCGAGCTGGGGGTTGGCATTATTTGGGGTATCGGACGAACCGGGAGTGCAGGAGGCGAAAGAGGCCGGTATTCTGGCCTTTGCGTCCCTGGAAGCCAGGCGGAGGATTTTGTTATTATGGAAAGATGCGAAGCCCCCCAGTGTGGAAGCTTGGATCAATGACATGGCAGGGTTCATCAAGCTGGAGAGGATAAAGTTTGCCTTACGAGGGTCTGTGCAAGGGTTCCTCAGGCGGTGGCAACCGTTCCTAGACTATCTCGCGGAGCGTTAGGAGGAGGTCAGCAGCCCCCCAAGGGCAAGGGCGGAGGGGGGGGGGGAGGGAGGGGGGGTTTCTTTTGGGGTGGCGTTTGGGTGAAGGCTTTTCCCTATTTGTGTTTTTTTACTGTTATATGGGGGGTTATTGTATATGGGGGAAATCCAATGTATAATTTCTGATTGTTGTGTTCTTGTTGGGGGGGGGGGGTATATTGAAAATTTGTTGAAAAATTTGAATAAATATATATATTTTTTAAATAATGTGCTGGGGACACAGATTCTAATACCATCGCTGGTGGCTGGTGGAATTTGAATTAATTTAATAAAATCTAGAAGTGAAGGGCTAGACTCAGTAATTGTGACCATCATTTAAAAAAAAATGTAGAGGACCCAATTCATTTTTTCCAATTAAGGGGCAATTTAGCGCGGCCAATCCACCTACCCTGCACATCTTTGGGTTGTGGGGGCGAAACCCACGCAAACACGGGGAGAATGTGCAAACTCCACACGGACAGTGACCCAGAACCGAATTATGACCATCATCGATTGTCATAAAAACCCATCTGGTTCACTAATGTCCTTTTGGGGAAGGAAATCTGCCGTCCTTCCTCTATCTGGTCTACATGTGATTCCAGGACCACAACTCAAGAGCAATTAGCGATGGGCAGCAAATGCTGGCTTTGCTAGCGATGCCCACATCCCATGGAAATTTTTTTTTTAAACAACAGAGCATGGAGAGGGATAGTTCTATGTAGAGCCTCATGCTGGTTCTGCTTGTACTTGTTATCCTAATGTTCAAATAAAGGTAATGTTTGTCGTGTTAAGCACACTGAGATACAACGGGCTGCAACTGGATGCAGCTATAACTGAAATAGACTCCAGACCTTGAAGTTAGTTCAATTTGATTCATTGAACCTGGCACACAGTTAGCACAGTTCTCTGTGAGTTCGACTCTCTGCTAACCTAAGTGTGGTTACTCTGTCTGACTGAACCAGACTAGCTCTTAGCCACATGCTGTAGGTGTTACGTGATATATACACCGGACTCACTCTGTAGATGTCCCTAGTGGAAAGAGGCGGAGTGTGAGTGCCTCGTGCCTTTTATAGTGGGAAACCACCCCCAAGTGTTCTGCCTGCTGATTGGTTATGTCCTGTTCTCTGTGTTCATTAGCTGCCTGTCAGTATCTCATTAAGTGCATGTCTGCATAGCATGACACTGTTGAGCAACCGTCCAGCCTCTAGCCTAATCTGTAAATCTCAATCCATGACTACCACATCTAAGACCCACAATGACAATGACAGAATAAAAACACATGCAGTCACACACACACACACACACACAGCATGACTTGGGCTCAACTCTGCATTTCCTTTCCATGCAATAACCCCTCGATACGTCCCCTAAACTTTCACTCCCTCCACCACCATGTCTGTCGCGTGTACCATATATAAGATGCACTGTAGCAACTCACCAAAGGCTCCTCTGACCGCACCTTCCAAAACCATGATGTGGAGATGCCGGCGTTGGACTGGGGTGAGCACAGTAAGAAGTCTGACAACACCAGGTTAAAGTCCAACAGGTTTGTTTCGAATCACTAGCTTTCGGAGCGCTGCTCCTTCCTCAGGTCACCTCTTCATTCACCCGAGGAAGGAGCAGCGCTCCGAAAGCTAGTGTTTGAAACAAACCTGTTGGACTTTAACCTGGTGTTGTAAGGTTCCAAAACCATGACCTTGGCCACCTAGAAGGCCAAGGGTAGCAGACGCAGGGGAACACCACCACCGGCAGGTTCTCCTCCAAGTCACCCACCACCCTGACTTGGAAATATATTGGCTGTTCCTTCACTGTCGCTGGTTCCAATTCCTGGAACCCCCTCCCTAACAGCACAGCGGGTGTGCCTACACCACGTGAACTGCAGTGGTTCAAGGAGGCAGCTCAGCACCACCTTCTCAGGGGCAATTAGGGATCAACAACAAATGCCTCATGCCTGCGCCTCCTCGGAATCGTAGCATTGGTCCTGTTCCTGACAAGGGTTGTCAATCATTTAGGTCACCAATATCTACCACCCATTTAGAAGTTCAATAGGCATTCATGTGAACATTCCAAGTTTGGTTAAATTTACCATTTAAGATAGCCAATACAATTCAGCATTACAGATCTATAACTTATTTCTTATCCTAGTTCACAAGAGACACTGTGGACACTCTTTAGATGTAGTACTGTAATTTCTGGTAATTGCTGAGGGACAGCGTACAGTGTAGAATAATCTGGAATTTTTTTAAAATGGTCAAGAAGACTGTTTGTCACAGTCCATGGGTGGCACAGTGGTTAACACTGTTGCTTCACAGCTCCAGGGTCCCAGGTTTGATTCCCTGCTGGGTCACTGTCTGTGCGGAGTCTGCACGTTCTCCCCGTGTCTGCGTGGGTTTCCTCTGGGTGCTCCGGTTGCCTCCCACAAGTCCCGAAAGACGTGCTTGTTAGGTGAATTGGACATTCTGAATTCTCCCTCTGTGTACCCAAACAGGCGCCGGAGTGTGGCAACTAGGGGATTTTCACAGTAACCTCACTGCAGTGTTAATGTAAGCCTACTTGTGACAATAAAGATTATTATTATTATTGAGTGAATCAGTTACAGGTGCAAACAGCAGAGGAAGAGCAGAGAGAAAGCTGGCAAAATGACCAAAACAGGAGAGGCAACACTGCTAAAAGATCAAAATCTGTAACAGAATAAAGGTGCAAAATAATACAACTGGGCTGACAGATATTAGTTCCACCTTTTCTGGGGATCAGGAAGGAATAAAGACAGAAGGTGTGTGTGTGTGTTTATGAGCTGGAGGGAAAGGAGCGGGATCAGAGAGAGAAAGCATTGTGGAAAATGTTCCCAAGCCGCAATCAATGTGTGGTGGAGAATGGGGAACAGGTTTCATTTTCAGTGAACTTCACATGAGTCCCATTTAAATCGCAGACTGCGTGGCTCAGTTTACCCCCTGACCATTTACGCCACTTCCCATTGTGCAAGCACAGGTCAGGAAAATCACGTCGGTAATTGGTCTTCGAAACAAGCTTTTAGGCATTGATCTGCGCCTTGGGAGCAAATGACTGACCACTCCAGAGAAGTTGAGAGTGAGTGAGAGAGAGGCAGGCAGAGTAGGGGAAGGGAGACTGGAAGCGTATTGCAGAGAGTGACAGAAACAGTGAGAAAAAGACTTTTGGTGGGGAAAATTCGGAAGAGAGGGGGCGGGGGGGGAAGATGCAGATTCAAGTCGGGCATAAATCAGAAGCGTGCGTACAAGAGAGGCAGATGAGAAGAAGCGAAGTGAGAGGAACAGAGAGTGCCTCACAGACAGTTAAATACAGTACATACGGGGGCAAAATCACAAGACCCTGCCCCCACTGACCCTCCATTGTACATTACCAGTACCTTTTCTATTGGCTCCTCACTAGTTTCTTGCATTCTGCTCCTGGCTTTCTTGGTGGAGACAGAGTTTCAACTTCAGAGTATGTGCGTGTCTCCAAATACTATCGCACTTCCATTCCTGACCGGGAATGCAAACAGCTTGCTTCACTGTCTAAATCTGTCACACTTGTTTTGGCAGA
Source organism: Scyliorhinus torazame (assembly GCF_047496885.1). Lineage (NCBI taxonomy): Eukaryota > Metazoa > Chordata > Chondrichthyes > Carcharhiniformes > Scyliorhinidae > Scyliorhinus > Scyliorhinus torazame. The sequence continues at coordinate 22,246,779 of NC_092708.1, forward strand.
CGTGTTGGGGAGTTCGCCTTGCTGGGACTGAGCTGCTTGTAGCTAGATATATACATACATGCCAGAGCTTCACTGAGCACCCTGCTGCACACTGCTCGGTGACTGAATGGCCAGGCTCAAGTTGCATACGAGAGTGAAGAGTTTAGGATTACAAGAGGTTACTCTCGACCAGGGGTTCAGATGGGGCATCCTTGGAATAATGGATACCCGGGAGTGAATTACAGGCTGAAATATAATTGAGGTGTTCAGATGGTTTCTATATTATAGAATTTACAGAATTATAGAATTTACAGTGCAGAATAAGGCCATTCGGCCCATAGTCTGCACCGGGCCTTACAAAGAGCACCCTACTCAAGCCCACGTATCTACCCTATCCCCGTAACCCCCACTTACCCCTTTTGGACACTAAGGGCAATTTATCATGGCCAATCTATCTAACCCGCACATCTTTGGACTGTGGGAGGAAACCGGAGCACCCGGAGGAAACCCACGCACACACGGGGAGAACGTGCAGACTCCGCACAGACAGTGACCCAGCCGGGAATCGAACCTGGGACCCTGGAGCTGTGAAGCAACTGTGCTAATCGCTCTGCTACCTTGCAGAATTAAAAACAAGCTGATCCCACCCCATTGCAGTTGCCTTTCTATTTATTCTTAGCTGTCCATCCTCATAGCAAAACAAGAACTAGGAACAGGAGTTGGCAATTTAGCCTCTCGAGCCTGCTCGGCCATTCAATGGCTGATCACATCTCGGCCTCACCTCTACCGTCCTGCCCGTTCTCCATAACGCTTCAACCCATTACTGATTAAAAATCTGTCTAACTCCTCCTTAAAAGCCCACCAGGGCGACAACACTCTTGACCACTGCTACTCAACAATCAAGGGCGCCTACCGTACCATCCCCCCGACCGTACTTTGGGAAATCAGACCATAAGACGGTGCTCCTTCTCCCAGCATACAAGCAGAAACTCAAGCGAGAGAATCCAGCTAAGAAGGTTGTGCAGTGCTGGTCCGAGGAGACAGAAGAGCTCCTACGTGACTGCATAGAGATAGTGGACTGGTCCATATTTAAGAACTCAGCGACAAACTTAAATGAGTATGCCACCTCCGTCACAGACTTCATCAGCAAATGTGTGGACGACTGCGTGCCAAAGAAAGCAGTACGTGCGTTCCCCAACCGGAAACCATGGCTCAATCACGAGATTGACTCCCTACTGAAGGACAGATCTGAGGCGTTCAAGTCAGACGACCCTGACCTAGACAAGAAATCCAGGTACGACCTCCGCAAAGCCATCCGAGATGCCAAGAGAGAGTATCAGACCAAGCTAGAGTCACAGACTAGTGTTACAGACTGTGGCAAGGACTAAACAACAGAACGGGCTACAAAGCGAAGCCGAACAGTATCTCTGGCAGCAGCGCACCCCTCCCCGATGAACTCAATGCATTCTATGCTTGGTTCGAGCAGGACACCAACGATCCGCTGTCGAGACCGCCAGCAGCCCAGAACTCATCCATACCCACCATCACAGCTTCCGAAGTCAGATTGGCCTTCCTGAAAGTCAACCCTCGGAAGGCGACAGGTCCGGACGGGATTCTTGGTTGTTCACTCAGAGCCTGCACGGACCAGCTGGCAGAGGTGTTCGCGGACATCTTTAACCTGTCCCTACTCTGCTCCGAGGCCCCCACCTGCTTCAAGAAGACCACCATCATACCGGTACCAAAGAAGAACCAGGTAGCGTGCCTCAATGACTACCATCCGGGGCCTGACTTCAGTCGTAATGAAGTGCTTCGAGGGGTTGGTCATGAAGCGCATCACCTCTATACTCCCAAAACGCCTTGATCCACTGCAATTCGCATACTGCCGCAACCGGTCCACAGCAGACGCCATCTCCCTGACCCTACACTCATCCCTAGAGCATCTCGACAACAAGGACTTCTACATCAGACTCCTATTTATTGACTACAGCTCTGCCTTCAACACCATAATCCATCCAAGCTCATAGCAAAGCTCCAAAACCTAGGGCTTGGCTCCTCACTCTGCAACTGGATCCTAGATTTTCTGACCAACACACCACAATAAGTAAGAATGAACAACAACACCTCCTCCACAATAGTCCTCAACACCGGCGCCACGCAAGGCTGTGTACTTAGCCCCTTACTCTACTCCCTGTACACACACGACTGCGTGGCAAAACTTGGTTCCAACTCCATCTACAAGTTTGTTGACGACTCGACCATAGCGGGTCGGACCTCGAATAACGACGAGTCAGAATACAGGAGGGAGATAGAGAACCTAGTGGAGTGGTGTAGCGACAACAACCTCTCCCTCAATGCCAGCAAAACTAAAGAGCTGGTCATTGATTTCAGGAAGCAAAGTACTGTACACATCCCTGTCTACATCAACGGGGCCGAGGTGGAGATGGTTAGCAGGTCCCTCGTGGCCGTTCCCCTTCAAAACAAGTATACCATTTTGGATGCTGTTGGGGGGGATGACCTACTGGGGGAAGGCCCTAGTGGCCAGGTCTCTGGCACTGAGACTGGCTCTGGGGCTCAGAAGGGAAGGTGGGAGAATTAGAAAAGCAATAGTTGTAGGAGATGCAATGGTTAGCGGAATAGATAGGAGATTCTGTAGTCGCGAGCGAGACTCCCGGAAGGTATGTTGCCTCCCGGGTGCCAGGGCCAGGGATGTCTCGGATCGTGTCTTCAGGATCCTTAAGGGGGAGGGGGAGCAGCCAGAAGTCGTGGTGCACATTGGTACCAACGACGTAGCTAGGAAAAGGTGTGGAGGTAATAAACGAGTTTAGGGAGTTCGGCTGGAAGTTAAAAGCCAGGACAGACAGAGTTGTCATCTCTGGTTTGTTGCTGGTGCCACGTGATAGCGAGGCTAGGAATAGGGAGAGAGTGCAGCTGAACATGCGGCTGCAGGAATGGTGTAGGAGGGAGGGCTTCAGGTATTTGGATAATTGGAGCGCATTCTGGGGAAGGTGGGACCTGTACAAGCAGGATGGGTTGCATCTGAACCAGAGGGGCACCAATATCCTGGGAGGGAGGTTTTCTAGTACTCTTCGGGAGGGTTTAAACAGGGGAATGGGAACCGCATTTGTGGTCCAACAACTAAGGTAGCCGATATTCAGGACGCCAAAGCGTGTAATGAGGCAGTGGGGAAGGGAACACTGACAAAGGAGAGTACTTGCAGGCACGGAGATGGGTTGAAGTGTGTATACTTCAACGCAAGAAGCATCAGGAATAAGGTGGGTGAACTTAAGGCATGGATCGGTACTTGGGACTACGATGTGGTGGCCATCACGGAAACTTGGATAGAAGAGGGGCAGAAATGGTTGTTGGAGGTCGCTGGTTATAGATGTTTCAATAAGATTAGGGAGGGTGGTAAAAGAGGTGGGGGAGGGGTGGCATTGTTAATTAGAGATAGTATAACAGCTGCAGAAAGGCAGTTCGAGGAGTATCACCCTAATGAGGTAGTATGGGTTGAAGTCAGAAATTGGAAAGGTGCAGAAGTCACAGGGTAGTAGTCATGGGTGACTTTAACTTACCAAACACTGAGTGGAAACTCTTTAGATCAAATAGTTTGGATGGGGTGGTGTTTGTGCAGTTTGTCCAGGAAGCTTTTCCAACACAGTATGTAGATTGTCTGACCAGAGGAGGGGCAATATTGGATTTAGTACTTGGTAATGAACCAGGGCAAGTGATAGACTTGTTAGTGGGGGAGCATTTTGGAGATAGTGACCACAATTCTGTGACTTTCACTTTAGTAATGGAGAGGGATAGGTGTGTGCAACAGGGCAAGGTTTACAATTGGGGAAAGGGTAAATACAATGTTGTCAGACAAGAATTGAAGTGCATAAGTTGGGACCATAGGCTGTCAGGGAAGGACACAAGTGAAATGTGGAACTTGTTCAAGGAACAGGTACTATGTGTCCTTGATATGTATGTCCCTGTCAGGCAGGGAAGAGATGGTCGAGTGAGGGAACCATGGTTGACAAGAGAGGTTGAATGTCTTGTTAAGAGGAAAAAGGAGACTTATGTAAGGCTGAGGAAACAAGGTTCAGACAGGGCGTTGGAGGGATACAAGGTAGCCAGGAGGGAACTGAAGAAAGGGATTAGGAGAGCTAAGAGAGGGCATGAACAATCTTTAGTGGGTAGGATCAAGGAAAACCCCAAGGCCTTTTACACATATGTGAGAAATATGAGAATGACTAGAGCGAGGTCCGATCAAGGACAGTAGCGGCAGATTGTGTATTGAGTCTGAAGAGATAGGAGAGGTCTTGAACGAGTACTTTTCTTCTGTATTTACATATGAGAGGGGCCATATTGTTGGAGAGGACAGTGTGAAACAGACTAGTAAGCTCGAGGAAATACTTGTTAGGAAGGAAGATGTGTTGGGCATTTTGAAAAACTTGAGGATAGACAAGTCCCCTGGGCCTGTTGGGATATATCCAAGGATTCTATGGGAAGCAAGAGATGAAATTGCAGAGCCATTGGCAATGATCTTTTCGTCCTCACTGTTAGCAGGGGTGGTACCAGGGGATTGGAGAGTGGCGAATGTCGTGCCCCTGTTCAAAAAAGGGACTAGGGATAACCCTGGGAATTACAGGCCAGTTAGTCTTACTTCGGTGGTAGGCAAAGTCATGGAAAGGGTACTGAAGGATAGGATTTCTGAGCATCTGGAAAGACACTGCTTGATTAGGGATAGCCAGCATGGATTTGTGAGGGGTAGGTCTTGCCTTACAAGTCTTATTGAATTATATGAGGAAGTGATGAAGCATGTGGATGTAGTGTGCATGGGTTTTAGTAAGGCATTTGATAAGGTTCCCCATGGTAGGCTTATGCAGAAAGTAAGGAGGCATGGGATAGTGGGAAACTTGGCCAGTTGGATAACGAACTGGCTAACCGATAGAAGTCAGAGAGTGGTGGTGGATGGCAAATATTCAGCCTGGATCCCAGTTACCAGTGGCGTACTGCAGGGATCAGTTCTGGGTCCTCTGCTGTTTGTGATTTTCATTAATGACTTGGATGAGGGAGTTGAAGGGTGGGTCAGTAAATTTGCAGACGACACGAAGATTGGTGGAGTTGTCGATAGTGAGGAAGGCTGTTGTCGGCTGCAAAGAGACATAGATGGGATGCAGAGCTGGGCTGAGAAGTGGCAGATGGAGTTTAACCCTGAAAAGTGTGAGGTTGTCCATTTTGGAAGGACAAATATGAATGCGGAATACAGGGTTAACGGTAGAGTTCTTGGCAATGTGGAGGAGCAGAGAGATCTTGGGGTCTATGTTCATACATCTTTGAAAGTTGCCACTCAAGTGGATAGAGCTGTGAAGAAGGCCTATGGTGTGCTCACGTTCATTAACAGAGGGATTGAATTTAAGAGCCGTGAGGTGATGATGCAGCTGTACAAAACTTTGGCAAGGCCACATTTGGAGTACTGTGTACAGTTCTGGTCACCTCATTTTAGGAAGGATGTGGAAGCTCTGGAAAAGGTGCAAAGGAGATTTACCAGGATGTTGCCTGGAAGGGAGAGTAGGTGTTACGAGGAAAGGTTGAGGGTGCTAGGCCTTTTCTCATTAGAACGGAGAATGGTGAGGGGCGACTTGATAGCGGTTTATAAAATGATCAGGGGAATAGATAGAGTAGACAGTCAGAGACTTTTTCCCCGGGTGGAACAAACCATTACAAGGGGACATAAATTTAAGGTGAATGGTGGAAGATATAGGGGGCATGTCAGAGGTATGTTCTTTACCCAGAGAGTAGTGGGGGCATGGAATGCACTGCCTGTGGAAGTAGTTGAGTCGGAAACATTAGGGACCTTCAAGCAGCTATTGGATAGGTACATGGATTATGGTAAAATGATAGTGCAGATGTATTTGTTCTTAAGGGCAGCACGGTAGCATTGTGGATAGCACAATTGCTTCACAGCTCCAGGGTCCCAGGTTCGATTCTGGCTTGGGTCACTGTCTGTGCGGAGTCTGCACATCCTCCCTGTGTCTGCGTAGGTTTCCTCCGGGTGCTCCGGTTTCCTCCCACAGTCCAAAGATGTGCAGGTTAGGTGGATTGGCCATGATAAATTGCCCTTAGTGTCCAAAATTGCCCTTAGTGTTGGGTGGAGGTGTTGACTTTGGGTAGGGTGCTCGTTCCAAGAGCCGGTGCAGATTCAATGGGCTGAATGGCCTCCTTCTGCACTGTAAATTCAATGATAATCTATGATTAATCTAGGACAAAGGTTCGGCACAACATCGTGGGCCGAAGGGCCTGTTCTGTGCTATATTTTTCTATGTTCTATGTTCTCTGTAACTGGGTGTTTATAAATGGGTGTGTATATAAATATCTGTAGTGAGAGTATCTTTAAGAAATGGGTGTTTATTACTGCAGTGATGTCAGAGAGTTGGTGGAGCTGGGCTGTCTGTCAGCTTTTTACTTTCGTTTTTGAGCAGGCTGCAGGGTGTGTTTTAATTTCGTTTTCAGAGCTGGATTGCTGCAGGCACAGCCAGAAGGTGTATGAATCTCTCTCTGTAAACTAAAGACTGTAAATCGATCCTGGTGATTTAAAACTAATAACAGTAATGACTTTAACCTGATGTGCTTCTGGTAAAAGATGTTTTAAGTCGTATGAATGTTAAAAAGGAAAGCATAAGGGTTTACTTGGTGTTGTAGTCTTTGGGGGTTGTATTTGAATTAATGGTTGCTAAGATGTTCACTGTATGTTTCAACAAGGTTAACTTCAGTTCATAGAATAAACATTGTTTTGCTTTAAAAAATACTTTTCCATTTCTGCTGTACCACACCTGTAGAGTGGGCCATGTGCTGCCCATACCACAATCTATTACAAGTTGTGGGTCAGGTGAACTCCGTGATACACTTTGGGTTCTCTAAACCCTGGACCATAACAAATTGGGGGCTCGAGGGGATAAAAGTCTATCTATTGGATTGGCTTCGTGAACTTAAAGACAGTGAGGGCTGAGCATATTGTGGGTGCTTTTCAGGTGTGGTATTTTAGTTTAACTGGGGGGCAGGGGGAGGGTTGTGGACAATGGCTCTTTCAGAGGCTCAGAAGTTATTGGTGGTGGCGACGGTCACACGCAGTACCTTACGGACAAAGACTAAAAGAAGACTGTTAGATTTGGCAAAATCATTGCAGTTAACATTACCTGACAAAATGCGAAAAGATGAGGTCATTATGGCGGTGGCTAAGCCTGAGATACAGTTTGACTCATTGGAAATAGCAAAAATTCAGTTGCAAATTAAACAAATGGAACAGGAGAAAGATTTAAAGCGGCTTGAAAATGAAAGACAGTGGGCGCTATTCACCCCCCCCCCCCCCACACCGGGTGGGAGAATCGCCAGGGTGCCGCACAAATCGTGCCACGCCGCCCCAACCCCCGCATGTGATTGTCCCACCCTCCGGAAACCAGCGGCGCGCAAATCGCACCGCGTCGTTCGGAGAACCTGCGAGCGGCGATTCTCTGGCCCGGATGGGCCGAGCGGCCGCTACTACACGACAGGTTTCCGCTGGTGCCGTCCACCCCTGGTCGCTGCCGGCGGGAACTCTACGGGAACGCTGGGGGGGACGGCCTGTGGGGGAGGGAGGGGGGCTGCTTCACCAGGGTGGCCTTCGATGGGATCTGGCCTGCGATTGGGGCCCACCGATCAGCGGGCCGGCCTCTCCCCCCCCAGGCCTACCCCCTTCCACGTGCGGCCCCAAAACACCGGAGCCATGTTGGTGAGGGGCCGGCGTGCGTAAGATGTTCCCCGCGCATGCGCAGGATGGCACGGCCCAACTGCGCTTGCGCAGAATTGGGCTGCCCGAACTGCACATGCGCGGGTTGGCGTGGGGCCAGAATAGGTCGTGCCCAGGTCCTGTTCGCGCCGTCGTGAAACACGACAGTGTTCATGACGGTGCGAACACTTGGCCTCCATATCGGAGAATCGCCCCCAGAGAGCGGAAAAAGAAAGAGAAAGAGAAAGAGAGAGAGAGGAAAGAGAAAGAGAAAGAGAAAGAGAGAGAGAGGAAAAAGAGAGAGAAGAACAGAAAACAGAAAGAATAGCCCTAGCAGAACAAAAAGAAAGAGAAAGGGAGATACAGATCAGGGAAAAAGATAAAGAGAGAGTTTGAACTTCAGAAAATGGCCATGAAACATGACAATCAGTTAAAAATGGCAGACGGAAAGGGAAATGTACAGTTGGAGGATAGTGATGAGGATAGTGAGAAAGAGCATCAAAGTCAAAGGCTTGGTGGGAATCTATTTAAATATGTCCAAGCATTGCCAAGTTTTGACAGGAAGGAGGTAGAAGCCTTTTTCATTTCATTTGAGAAGGTGGCTAAACAAATGAAATGGCCACAGGACATGTGGGTATCACTGATTCAAACAAAGCTGGTAGGTAGAGCTAGTGAAGTGTTTGCGTCACTACCGGAGGAGGTAACTGGGGCGTATGAGGAGATGAAAAAATCCATCTCAGGTGCATATGAACTAGTGCCTGATGCTCTCAGAGAAATTATACTTTTGGAGGAGTTTAAAAATTCAATTCCTGATGTAGTGAGAACTCATGTGGAAGAGCAGAGGGTTAAAACTGTGAGATTAGCAGCAGAAATGGCAGATCATTATGAATTAGTTCATAAATCAAAGCTTGGTTTCCGACATCAGTTTCAGCCTGTGAGGGATAGAAACTGGGGACATGAGAAATACTCAAGTGGTAAAGGTAAAGGTGATCTGATGGGAGACAATAAAGAGAGTGTACCTCAGATTAAAAAAGAAATCCAGGAGGGTGGAAAAGAAATGAAAAGTTTCAGATGTTTTCACTGTAATAAACTAGGCCATGTAAAGTCACAGTGTTGGTGGTTGAAGAAAAGCATTGGGAAGGCTGATGTGGTAAAACAGGATAAGACAGTGGGGTTTGTTAGAGTGGCAAAGGAAAGCCCAAGGGAAGCGAAGGAGGTGCAAAAGATTGTACAGCCTGATCAAGAGGTGATTGATAAGAAGGTGTCAGATCTCTTTAAAGAATTTACTTGTGTGGGTTAAAGTTTACTCATGTGTATCAGAAGGAGCAGATAAATAAGTCACAATTTTAAGAGATATGGGAGCCAGTCAATCTTTAATGGTAAGAGATGAGGAGTTATGTAGTCTGGGAAGAATGTTGCCAGAAAAGGTGGTAATATGTGGATTTTAGGGTGAGAGGAGTAGCGTTCCATTATATAAGGTAAGGTTGGAAAGTCCAGTGAAGAGTGGTGAAGTGGTAGTAGGAGTAATAGATAAACTATCTTGTCCAGGAATACAGTTTATCTTGGGTAATGATATAGCTGGATCGCAAGTGGGAGTGATGCCTACTGTGGTGGATAAGCCAGTAGAAAATCAGACAACTGAAGTGTTGAAGGACGAATATCCTGGGATTTTTCCGGATTGTGTAGTAACAAGGTCGCAAAGTCACAGGTTAAGACAAGAGGAGAAATCAAAGAGTGAAGATGAAGTTGAAGTGCAATTATCAGAAACGATTTTTGATCGGATGGTTGAAAAAGAACAAGAACAGGTGGAGGATGAGACGGATATTTTTAGTTCAGGAAAATTGGCGGAGTTACAACAAAAAGATATAGAAATAAAACGGATGTGTCAGAAAGCATACACAGAAGAGGAATCTGAGTGGATACCAGAGTGTTATTACCGTAAAAGTGATGTCTTGATGAGAAAATGGAGACCTTTACATATGCAGGCGGATGAAAAGTGGGCAGAAGTTCATCAAGTAGTATTGCCGGTAGAGGTACCAGTGGGAGGTCATTTGGGAATAAGGAAAACTCAAGCTAAAATCCAGAAACATTTTTATTGGCCTGGGCTGCATAAAGATGTAGTTAAATTTTGTCAATCATGTCAAGTGATAGGGAAACCTCAAGCAGTGATAAAACCAGCGCCCTTAAACCCATTCCAGCATTTGAGGAACCTTTTACAAGGGTCCTAATTGATTGCGTAGGACCGCTTCCTAAAACAAAAAGTGGGTATCAATATCTTTTGATTATAACGGATGTGTCTACTAGGTTTCCAGAGGCCATTCCCGTATGTAATATTACAGCTAAAATGATTGTGGAGGAGTTACTTAAATTCTTTACGAGATATGGACAACCTACAGAAATACAATCGGATCAAGGATCACTTTTACCTCCAGGTTATTCAAACAAGTTATGTATAGCTGAGGAATAAAACAATTTAAATCAACTGCTTACCATCCAGAATCACAGGGAGCGTTAGAAAGATGGCATCAGACATTAAAGACAATGTTGAGGGCTTATTGTCAAGATTATCCAGAGGATTGGGATCAAGAAATTCCATTCGTATTGTTTGCAATTAGGGATGCACCTAATGAGTCAACCAAATTTAGTCCTTTTGAACTAATTTTTGGTCATGAGGTAAGAGGACCACTTAAATTGATGAAGGAAAAATTGGTGAGTGAGAAATCAGAAATTACACTATTGGATTATGTGTCAAATTTTAGGGAACAATTAAATAGAGCAGGTGAATTGTCTAGACAACATTTAAAAGTTGCTCAAAATGTGATGAAATGGGTAGCGGACAGGAAATCCAAAGTTCGTAGTTTTGCCAGTGGAGATAAAGTTTTAATGTTGTAACCAGTGGGAGGTGAACCTTTAAATGCGAGGCTTTGTGGACCTTATCAGGTTGAAAGGAAATTAAGTGAGGTGAATTATGTGGTAAAAACTCCAGATAGAAGGAAAACTGACCGAGTGTGTCATGTGAATATGCTTAAAAGGTACTTTGAAAGCGAAGGAGAGAAAAAGGAGGAGGTTTTAATGATTCTAACTCAAAGTGATGAACCAAATCCAGATGACTGTGATTTTGACATACCTCAAATTAAATTGGAAAATGAGGATGTTCTTAAAAATTGGGATAAATTGTTGAGTTACCTTCCAGAGGAAAAATGAACTGACCTGCAAGTACTCTCCTACACAAAGGAGAGTACTTGCAGGCACGGAGAGGGGTTGAAGTGTGTATACTTCAACGCAAGAAGCATCAGGAATAAGGTGGGTGAACTTAAGGCATGGATCGGCACTTGGGACTACGATGTGGTGGCCATCACGGAAACTTGGATAGAAGAGGGGCAGAAATGGTTGTTGGAGGTCGCTGGTTATAGATGTTTCAATAAGATTAGGGAGGGTGGTAAAAGAGGTGGGGGAATGGCATTATTAATTAGAGATAGTATAACAGCTGCAGAAAGGCAGTTCGAGGAGTATCAGCCTACTGAGGTAGTATGGGTTGAAGTCAGAAATAGGAAAGGAGCAGTCACCTTGTTAGGAGTTTTCTATAGGCCCCCCAATAGTAGCAGAGATGTGGAGGAACAGATTGGCAAACAGATTTTGGAAAGGTGCAGAAGTCATAGGGTAGTAGTCATGGGCGACTTTAACTTCCCAAATATTGAGTGGAAACTCTTTAGATCAAATAGTTTGGATGGGGTGGCGTTTGTGCAGTGTGTCCAGGAAGCTTTTCTAACGCAGTATGTAGATTGTCCGACCAGAGGAGGGGCAATATTGGATTTAGTACTGGGTAATGAGCCAGGGCAAGTGATAGATTTGTTAGTGGGGGAGCATTTTGGAGATAGTGACCACAATTCTGTGACTTTCACTTTAGTAATGGAGAGGGATTGGTACGTGCAACAGGGCAAGGTTTACAATTGGGGGAAGGGTAAATACGATGTTGTCAGACAAGAATTGAAGTGCATAAGTTGGGAACATAGGCTGGCAGGGAAGGATACAAGTGAAATGTGGAACTTGTTCAAGGAACAGGTGCTACGTGTCCTTGATATGTATGTCCCTGTCAGGCAGGGAAGAGATGGTCGAGTGAGGGAACCATGGTTGACAAGAGAGGTTGAATGTCTTGTTAAGAGGAAAAAGGTGACTTATGTAAGGCTGAGGAAACAAGGTTCAGACAGGGCATTGGAGGGATACAAGATAGCCAGGAGGGAACTGAAGAAAGGAATTAGGAGAGCTAAGAGAGGGCATGAACAATCTTTAGTGGGTAGGATCAAGGAAAACCCCAAGGCCTTTTACACATATGTGAGAAATATGAGAATGACTAGAGCGAGGGTAGGTCCGATCAAGGACAGTAGCGGGAGATTGTGTATTGAGTCTGAAGAGATAGGAGAGGTCTTGAACGAGTACTTTTCTTCTGTATTTACAAATGAGAGGGGCGATATTGTTGGAGAGGACAGTGTGAAACAGATTGGTAAGCTCGAGGAAATACTTGTTAGGAAGGTAGATGTGTTGGGCATTTTGAAAAACTTGAGGATAGACAAGTCCCCCGGGCCTGACGGGATATATCCAAGGATTCTATGGGAAGCAAGAGATGAAATTGCAGAGCCGTTGGCAATGATCTTTTCGTCCTCACTGTCAACAGGGGTGGTACCAGGGGATTGGAGAGTGGCGAATGTCGTGCCCCTGTTCAAAAAAGGGACTAGGGATAACCCTGGGAATTACAGGCCAGTTAGTCTTACTTCGGTGGTAGGCAAAGTCATGGAAAGGGTACTGAAGGATAGGATTTCTGAGCATCTGGAAAGACACTGCTTGATTAGGGATAGTCAGCACGGATTTGTGAGGGGTAGGTCTTGCCTTACAAATCTTATTGAATTCTTTGAGGAGGTGACCAAGTATGTGGATGAAGGTAAAGCAGTGGATGTAGTGTACATGGATTTTAGTAAGGCATTTGATAAAGTTCCCCATGGTAGGCTTATGCAGAAAGTAAGGAGGCATGGGATAGTGGGAAATTTGGCCAGTTGGATAACAAACTGGCTAACCGATAGATGTCAGAGAGTGGTGGTGGATGGCAAATATTCAGCCTGGATCCCAGTTACCAGTGGCGTACCGCAGGGATCAGTTCTGGGTCCTCTGCTGTTTGTGATTTTCATTAATGACTTGGATGAGGGAGTTGAAGGGTGGGTCAGTAAATTTGCAGACGATACGAAGATTGGTGGAGTTGTGGATAGTAAGGAGGGCTGTTGTCGGCTGCAAAGAGACATAGATAGGATGCAGAGCTGGGCTGAGAAGTGGCAGATGGAGTTTAACCCTGAAAAGTGTGAGGTTGTCCATTTTGGAAGGACAAATATGAATGCGGAATACAGGGTTAACGGTAGAGTTCTTGGCAATGTGGAGGAGCAGAGAGATCTTGGGGTCTATGTTCATACATCTTTGAAAGTTGCCAGTCAAGTGGATAGAGCTGTGAAGAAGGCCTATGGTGTGCTCGCGTTCATTAACAGAGGGATTGAATTTAAGAGCCGTGAGGTGATGATGCAGCTGTACAAAACTTTGGTAAGGCCACATTTGGAGTACTGTGTACAGTTCTGGTCGTCTCATTTTAGGAAGGATGTGGAAGCATTGGAAAAGGTGCAAAGAAGATTTACCAGGATGTTGCCTGGAATGGAGAGTAGGTCTTACGAGGAAAGGTTGAGGGTGCTAGGCCTTTTCTCATTAGATCGGAGAAGGATGAGGGGCGACTTAATAGAGGTTTATAAGATGATCAGGGGAATAGATAGAGTAGACAGTCAGAGACTTTTTCCCCGGGTGGAACAAACCATTACAAGGGGACATAAATTTAAGGTGAAAGGTGGAAGATATAGGAGGGATATCAGAGGTAGGTTCTTTACCCAGAGAGTAGTGGGGGCATGGAATGCACTGCCTGTGGAAGTAGTTGAGTCGGAAACATTAGGGACCTTCAAGCAGCTATTGGATAGGTACATGGATTACGGTTAAATGATATAGTGTAGATTTAATTGTTCTCAAGGGCAGCATGGTAGCATTGTGGATAGCACAATTGCTTCACAGCTCCAGGGTCCCAGGTTCGATTCCGGCTTGGGTCACTGTCTGTGCGGAGTCTGCACGTCCTCCCCGTGTCTGCGTGGGTTTCCTCCGGGTGCTCCGGTTTCCTCCCACAATCCAAAGATGTGCGGGTTAGGTGAATTGGCCAATGATAAATTGCCCTTAATGTCCAAATTGCCCTTGGTGTTGGGTGAAGGTGTTGAGTTTGGGTAGGGTGCTCTTTCCAAGAGCCGGTGCAGACTCAAAGGGCCGAATGGCCTCCTTCTGCACTGTAAATTCAATGATAATCTATGATTAATCTAGGACAAAGGTTCGGCACAACATCGTGGGCCGAAGGGCCTGTTCTGTGCTGTATTTTCTATGTTCTATGTTCTATGTACCTGAAAGAGTTATTAATATCACATGGGCAAGTTTGTAGAGATAAATTGGGAAGTACTAAAATGGCTATACGTGATGTAGATGTAGGAAATGCTGTTCCTATTAAACAACATCCATATAGACTTAATCCTTTAAAATTGGCACAGATTAACAAAGAGATTGAGAGTATACTTAAAAATGGCATAAATGAAGTGGGTTGCAGCCAATGGAGCTCACCCATAGTGATGGTACCAAAACCAGATGGTACCCAATGGTTGTGTGTGGACTATAGAAAGGTTAATGCAGTTACAAGAACGGATTCTTATCCTATTCCACGTTTGGAGGATTGCATTGAGAAAGTGGGACAATCAACTTTTATTTCCAAACTGGATTTACTTAAAGGTTACTGGCAGGTACCTTTATCCGAAAGGGCGAAGGAGATTTCAGCTTTTGTGATTCCAGATGGTATATACCAATTCAAAGTTATGCCATTTGGCATGAAAAACGCACCAGCCACATTTCAACGTTTAACTAACAAAGTTGTTTCAGGATTATCCAATTGTGCGGTGTACAGCGACGATCTGGTAATTTTCAGCCAGACATGGACAGAACATTTGAAACATCTGATGGAGTTATTCGATCGACTTCAGGAGGCGGGTTTGGTGATAAACCTAGCCGAAAGTGAATTTGGAAAAGCCCAAGTCACTTTCCTTGAGGAGTTTCCGATACCCTCAAGACGAAGGGAAATAATGGGATTTCTTGGCATGAGTGGATTTGATCGAACATTTGTGCAAATGTTTTGTAGCGTGGTTGCTCCACTGATGGACTTGCTGAAGCAACATCGAAAATTTCAGTGGACAGCGGACTTTCAACAGGCATTTGACGGCCTGAAAGCTGTGATAACCAATGATCCTGTGTTGGATCATTAAGGGCAAGGGACTCTGTGATCAGACTGAACTAAAGTATATGACTTTAAAGAGAAATGCCGAGGCGTAGAGAAATGGATGGATCGTGCAGAGACCTTCTTGTTCAAAGGACTGTCAATCGAGAAGGATTTCAGTTGGAGGAAGAAAAGCGGGAAAAAATGGACTATATTATTATACCTGTTTGTGTGTGTTGTTTTTTGAAACGAAAAAGTATATTTACTGTGTGCATTTCTTAAAGGATAGTGAAAAGGTGAAAAATGAAAACATCTTGAAGTTGATGGTTTATTTTTCTTTCCTGGGGGGAGGTGTCATGTGAGAGCAACTTTAAGAAATGGGTGTTTACAAATGGGTGTGTGTATAAATATCTGTAGTGAGAGTACCTTTAAGAAATAGGTGTTTACTACTGCAGTGATGTCAGGGTGTGGGTGGAGCTGGGCTGTCTGTCAGCTTTTTACTTTCGTTTTTGAGCAGGCTGCAGGGTGTGTTTTAGTTTCGTTTTCAGTGTTGGAGCTGAAGCCAGGTCAAGCAGGTGTACTGCTGTTCTCTCTGCCATCAAAAGACTATCTCTTGATCATTTGGTGAATTCAGAATTATAAATGTTTTCAGTCGTGACTTTAACCTGATGTGCTTCGATAAAGGTTTTTAAGTCGTATGGATGTTAAAAAGGAAAGCTTAAAGGTTTACTTGGTGTTGTAGTCTTTTGGGGGTTGTATTTGAATTAATGGTTGCTAAGATGTTCACTGTATGTTTTAAAAAGGTTGACTTGAGTTCATAGAATAAACAGTGTTTTGTTTTTAAAAATACTTTTCCATTTCTGCTCTACCACACCTGAAGGGTGGGCCGTGCTCCCCATACCACAATCTAGAAAAAGTTGTGGGTCAGGTGAACTCCATGATACACTTTGGGGTTCTCTAAATCCTGGCCCATAACAGCATTCCTAATGACAAACAGTACGAATGGAATTCCTTTATCCCAATCCTCTGGATAATCGTGACAATAAGCCCTCAACATTGTCTTTAATGTCTGATGCCATCTTTCTAACACTCCCTGTGATGCTGGATGGTATGCAGTTGATTTAAATTGTTTTATTCCTAAGCTATCCATAACTTCTTTGAATAGCCTTGAGGTAAAATTTGATCCTTGATCCGGTTGTATTTCTGTGGGTAGTCCATATCTAGTAAAGAATTTAAGTAACTCCTCCACAATCATTTTAGCTGTAATATTACATACTGGACTGGCCTCTGGAAACCTAGTAGACACATCCATTACAGTCAAAAGATATTGATTCCCACATTTTGTTTTAGGAAGCGGTCCTACGCAATCAATCAGGACCCTTGTAAAAGGTTCCTCAAATGCTGGAAAGGGTATTAAGGGTATTAAGGGTTTTATCACTGCTTGAGGTTTCCCTATCACTTGGCATGTGTGACATGATTGACAAAATTTAACTACATCTTTATGTAGTCCAGGCCAATAAAAAATGTTTTTGGATTTTAGCTTGAGTTTTCCTTACTCCCAAATGACCATCCACTGGTACCTCATGTGCAACTCGCAATACCTCCTTTCTATACCCTACCGGCAATACTACTTGATGACGTTCTGCTCACTTTTTATCTGCCTGCATACGTAAAGGTCACCATTTTCTCATCAAGACATCACTTTTACGGTAACAACACTCTGGTATACACTCAGATTCCTCTTCCGTGTATGCTTTCTGATACATCCGTTTTATTTCTATATCTTTTTGTTGTAACTCCGCCAATTTTCTTGAACTAAAATTATCCACCTCATCCTCCACCTGTTCTTGTTCTTTTTCAACCACCTGATCAGAAATCGTTTCTGATAATTGTCTTGACCTGTGACTTTGCGACCTTGTTACTAAACAATCCAGAAAAAATCCCAGGATATTTGTCCTTCAACACTTCAGTTGTCTGATTTTCCACTGACCTCTCAACCACGGTAGGCATCACTCCCATCTGCGATCCAGTTTATCATTACCCAAGATAAACTGTATTTCTGGACAAGATAGTTTCTCTATTACTCCTACTACCACTTCACCACTCTTCACTGGACTTTCCTACCTTACCTTATATAATTGAACACTACTCCTCTCACGAAAGAGAAAATGCTGGAAAATCTCACCAAGTCTGGCAGCATCTGTAGGGAGAGAAAAGAGCTAACGTTTTGACAAAGAGTCATCAGACTCGAAAAGTTCGCTCTTTTCTCTCCCTACAGATGCTGCCAGACTTGTTGAGATTTTCCAGCATTTTCTCTTTCGTTTCAGGTTCCAGCATCCGCAGTAATTTCCTTTTATCCACTAGTCCTCTCACCCTGAATTCCACATGTCACCACCTTTTCTGGCAACATTCTTCCCAAACTACATAATTTCTCATCTCATACCATTAAAGATTGACTGGCTCCCATGTCTCTTAAAATTGTGACTTCTTTACCTGCTCCTCCTGATACACATGAGTAAACTTTACCCACACAAGTAAATTCTTTAAAGAGATCTGGCACCTTCTTAACAATTACTTCTTGAGCAGGCTGTACAATTGTTTGCATCACCTTCGCTTCCCTTGGGCTTTCCTTTACCACTCTAACAAACCCCACTGTCTTATCCTGTTTTACCACATCAGCCTTCCCAGTGCTTTTCTTCAACCACCAACACTGTGACTTTACATGGCCTAGTTTATTACAGTGAAAACATCTGAAACTTTTCATTTCTTTTCCACCCTCCTGGATTTCTTTTTTAATCTGAGGTACACTCTCTTTATTGTCTCCCATCAGATCACCTTTACTTTTACCACTTGAGTATTTCTCATGTCCCCAGTTTCTATCACTCACAGGCTGAAACTGATGTCGGAAACCAAGCTTTGATTTATGAACTAATTCATAATAATCTGCCATTTCTGCTGCTAATCTCACAGTTTTATCCCTCTGTTCTTCCACATGAGTTCTCACTACATCAGGAATTGAATTTTTAAACTCCTCCAAAAGTATAATTTCTCTGAGAGCTTCATACGTTTGGTCTATTTTCAAAGCCCTTATCCACCTATCAAAATTACTCTGTTTGAGCCTTTCAAACTCCATGTATGTTTGACCAAATTCTTTCCTTACATTTCTAAACCTTTGTCTGTAGGCTTCAGGCACTAGTTCATATGTACCTAAGATGGATTTTTTCACCTCCTCATACGTCCCAGATACCTCCTGCAAACACTTCACTAGCCCTACCTACCAGCTTTGTTTGAATCAGAAATACCCACATGTCCTGTGGCCATTTCATTTGTTTAGCCACCTTCTCAAATGAAATGAAAAAGGCTTCTACCTCCTTCTCGTCAAACCTTGGCAATGCTTGGACATATTTAAATAGATTCCCACCAAGCCTTCGACTTTGATGCTCTTTCTCACTATCCTCATCACTATCATCCAACTGTACATGTCTCTTTACGTCTGCCAATTTTAACTGGCTGTCATGTTTCATGGCCATTTTCTGAAGTTCAAACTCTCTCGCTTTATCTTTTTCCTTGATCAGTATCTCCCTTTCTCTTTCGTTTTGTCCTGCTCAGGCTATTCTTTCCGTTTTCCTTTCTTCTCTCTCTTTTTCCTCTCTCTCTCTTTCCCTTTCTCTTTCTTCTTCCTCCCTCTCTCTTTCGTGTTCAAGCTGCTTTAATTCTTTCTCATTTGTGATGTGGGGGAGGGGAGTGGTCGTGGGACCTCACTAACGGCCATTCACTCAGGACGGCAGCCGAATAGCGGGATTCCCTGGGAATCCCTCATATTCCATGTCATTGCATAAATTTGCATGACATGGAATACTGAATTCACTCCAGGGGGCTCGTAAACCGGTTCCAATTCTACCCCAGCAGGAGACCATAGGGCTGGATTCTCCGATTTTAAGGCTCTGTCCAGAGGAAGTGTCTAGTTTTACAACAAAAAAGTTGGCGGCACCCCCGCACCAATGCTCCGCCTGGTGAGGGGCTAGCAGGCTCACCACTAAAGCCCCCGGCTTTACCTGCAGGTACGGATGGAGAATGGCCAGGTTCGTGGCCGCGCAGGCGCATAACAGCGACCTGCAGCGGGCGTGCCGTACAATGTTAAAACAAAAATTTAGAGAACCCAATTCCTTTTTTCCAATTTAGGGTCAATTTAGCGTGGCCAATCCGCCTAGCCTGCACAATCTTTGGGTTGTGGGGGTGAAACCCACGCAAACACGGGGAGAATGTGCAAACTCCACACGGACAGTGACCCAGAGCCAGGATCGAACCTGGGACCTCGGTGGCGTGAGGCAGCAATGCTAACCACTTAACCACCGTGCTGGCCTGTGCCATACAACATGGCGCCAGCCACGGACAGACCCAACCTGCTAGATAGTGCCTTCCTGTAACCCTCCTCACCGCCCCTGAACCACCGCCCCACCAGTCCCCCAACCCCAGCAAAAGCCCCCCCCCCCCCCGCCCAGCAGAACATCTCCCACCCGAGGTCCCCGAAAACTGTGAGGACACGCGGCCGACGGCATCGGGGACTCGGCCCATCGAGGGCGGAGCATCGGGGGAGGGCCTCAGGTGTTGTCCTGAGGATGTCCCAACAGTGTGCGGCATACTCAGCGATTACGCCTTTTGCGGGGAGGAGGGGGGCAGAGCTTCCGAAAAACGGCGCCACCGCCGATTTCGGCGTGAAAACGGAATCTCCGGCCAATCGCCGAACACAATTTCGGCGTCGGCAATCGGAGAATCCAGCCCGCTGTCTTTCATTTCTAACTGTGAATGATTTCTGTGTGTGTAAATCGGCACATTGTGGAAACCTGTGAATTGTTACGCACCCAAGGCCGTCAAACATAAGTAGCTTTGAATTATTTTTGTGCTGTGATATCTTCAACAGAGATGTGAGTTCTGCATTTGGGCTTCACTACAGGCAGACAGACGTCTCAGGCCTGATCAGAAGACTCTTTATTAGCACGCTTCCTTTTCGGAGATCAGCGATATTGTTCTAAGGGGCTGGTTTAGCACAGGGCTAAATAGCTGGCTTTTAAAGCAGACCAAGACAGGCCAGCAGCGCGGTTCAATTCCCGTACCAGCCTCCCCGAACAGGCGCCGGAATGTGGCGACTAGGGGCTTTTCACAGTAACTTCATTTGGAGCCTCCTTGTGACAATAAGCGATTTTCATTTCATTTCAAATATCAATTTTATACAGAGGGTTAATGAAGGAAATGTTGTTTTGATGGAGTGGAATTTTAGCTGAAAATGACTCAACATTTTCAATATGAGGGCATTTAAAAGTTTATTGGATAAACATATGGATGATAATGGCATAGTGTAGGTTAGATGGCTTTTGTTTCGGTGCAACATCGTGGGCCGAAGGGCCTGTACTGCACTGTATTGTTCTATATGTTCTATGTTATACTGGCTATATTAAGAACTGCTCATTTAACGTTTAATGAATTCACCAGTTGCTTTATATACTGGACTTTAGCCTGGTGTTGTCAGACTTCTTACTGTGCTCACCCCAGTCCAACACCAGCATCTCCACATCATGGCTTTATATACTAGTGATGTGGTCTGATAGAAACTTTATCCTGCCTTTCTACAGTCAAGATCATGTGGTGGCAAAACCCAGCGAAGGCTACTTTGATTATCGTTCTCCAGTCAAACCTAATCGTCATCGCCTTTACCCTAATATTGAGTAGGTCCATTCACCTTCATAGGGGAACCCATTTAATCATAATACAATAATCTTTATTATTGTCACAAGTAGGCTTATATTAACACGGCAATGAAGTTGCTGTGAAAATCCCCTCGTCGCCACACTCCGGCACCTGTTCGGGTACGCAGAGGGAGAATTCAGAATGTCCAAGGGATTGACTAGTGAATTTGACGTGTGTGATGTGTGAATACCCAAAGCTAAACCATCACACAAGGCAGATAAAGTGGAAGGATCAATTTGAAGAGTCTAGCAGGATTGGACAACATATGAAGCGTCCGCCTGTGGTGGTTCGAGCCAGACACTGGAGGCCTCCAGCAGTAACGAAAAGGGGTTTGTAGTTGCAAGGCAAAGGCAGTTAAATAGGCACAGAATATTCTGCATCAGGTCTGTACACTTCGGCCCCCAGGTCCACACTACCCGGGGTACTGCTCCCAGGTCCTGTCATTCCAGTCGCTCAAGGAAGTGGTTCCCCGCCACCTTCTCAAGGGCAATTCGGTATGGGCAATTTTTGGAAAAATTGAGATGATCTTTCACTGCAATGACAAATGGAGGCCCTGCCCACTTTGCTGAATTGGGCATTAAGGATTCGATTCAGGTGTAGCTGAAACTGCAATGTGTTTTCCGCATCACTTCCTAATTTTCTGCCATGTTTTTCAACTTTGGTGATGTTCTGCACCTTACAGAGAACTCAGGAAAAAATTCCATTTTCAAATGTGTTTTGACAAAATCCCGTTTATTACTTCAGGTCCAGTTACACAGTGGCCAGAATTTGACTTGGCTCGAGCGGACGGGTGCCTAACCCAGAAGCGTGTAAATTAATAATAATAATCTTTATTGTCACAAGTAGGCTTACATTAACACTGCAATGAAGTTACTGTGAAAAGCCCCGAGTCGCCTCACTCCGGCGCCTGTTCGGGTACGCAGAGGGAGAATTCAGAATGTCAAATTCACCTAACAGGGGGAAGCATGGTGGCGCAGTGGGTTAGCTCTGCTGCCTCACAGTGCCGAGGTCCCAGGTTCGATCCCGGCTCTGGGTCACTGTCCGAGTGGAGTTTGCACATTCTCCCCGTGTTTGCGTGGGTTTCGCCCCCACAACCCAAAGATGTGCAGGGTAGAACATAGAACATAGAACATTACAATGCAGTACAGGCCCTTCGGCCCTCGATGTTGCGCCGACCTGTGAAACCACTCTAAAGCCCATCTACACTATTCCCTTATCGTCCATATGTCTATCCAATGACCATTTGAATACCCTTAGTGTTGGCGAGTCCACTACTGTTGCAGGCAGGGCATTCCACGCCCTTACTACTCTCTGAGTAAAGAACCTACCTCTGACATCTGTCCTATATCTATCTCCCCTCAATTTAAAGCTATGTCCCCTCGTGCTAGACATCACCATCTGAGGAGAAAGGCTCTCACTGTCCACCCTATCCAATCCTGTGATCATCTTGTAAATCACCTCATAAATGTGAGGTGATGCATTTTGGCAGATCGAATCAGGCCAGGACCTACTCAGTTAATGGTATGGCGTTGGGGAGAGTTATAGAACAAAGAGATCTAGGAGTACAGGTTCATAGCTCCTTGAAGGTGGAGTCGCAGGTGGACAGGGTGGTGAAGAAGGCATTCGGCATGCTTGGTTTCATTGGTCAGAACATTGAATATAGGAGTTGGGACGTCTTGTTGAAGTTGTACAAGACATTGGTACGGCCACACTTGGAATACTGTGTGCAGTTCTGGTCACCCTATTATAGAAAGGATATTATTAAACTAGAAAGAGTGCAGAAAAGATTTACTAGGATGTTGCCGGGACTTGATGGTTTGAGTTATAAGGAGAGGCTGGATAGACTGGGACTTTTTTCCCTGGAGCGTAGGAGGCTTAGGGGTGATCTTATAGAGGTCTATAAAATAATGAGGGGCATAGATAAGGTAGATAGTCAACATCTTTTCCCAAAGGTAGGGGAGTCTAAAACTAGAGGGCATAGGTTTAAGGTGAGAGGGGAGAGATTCAGAAGGGCCCAGAGGGGCAATTTCTTCACTCAGAGGGTAGTGAGTGTCTGGAATGGGCTGCCAGAGGTAGTAGTAGAAGCGGGTACAATTGTGACTTTCAAAAAGCATTTAGATGGTTACATGGGTAAGATGGGTATAGAGGGTTATGGGCCAAGTGCGGGCAACTGGGACTAGCTTTAATGGTAAAAAACTGGGCGGCATGGACTGGTTGGGCCGAAGGGCCTGTTTCCATGCTGTAAACGTCTATGATTCTATGATTCTATCTTGTATGCCTCAATTAAGTCGGTTGATTACCGTGCGGGCGGGCGTACCATGCGGGCAGCACGGTAGCATTGTGGATAGCACAATTGCTTCACAGCTCCAGGGTCCCAGGTTCGAATCCGGCTTGGGTCACTGTCTGTGCGGAGTCTGCACGTTCTCCCCGTGTCTGCGTGGGTTTCCTCCGGGTGCTCCGGTTTCCTCCCACAGTCCAAAGATGTGCAGGTTAGGTGGATTGGCCATGATACATTGCCCTTAGTGTCCAAAATTTCCCTTAGTGTTGGGTGGCGTTGCTGGGTTATGGGGATAGGGCGGAAGTGTTGACCTTGGGTAGGGTGCTCGTTCCAAGAGCCAGTGCAGACTTGACGGGCCGAATGGCCTCCTTCTGCACTGTAAATTCTATGATGATCTATGATAAGTCACCTCTTAACCTTCTTCTCTCTAACGAAAACAGCCTCAAGTCCCTCAGCCTTTCCTCATAAGATCTTCCCTCCATACCAGGCAACATTCTGGTAAATCTCCTCTGCACCCTTTCCAATGCTTCCACATCCTTCCTAGAATGCGGCGACCAGAATTGCACGCAATACTCCAAATGCGGCCGCACCAGAGTTTTGTACAGCTGCAACATGACCTCATGGCTCTGAAACTCAATCCCTCTACCAATAAAAGCTAACACACCGTACGCCTTCTTAACAACCCTCTCAAATGGGTGGCAACTTTCAGGGATCTATGTACATGGACACCGAGATCTCTCTGCTCATCCACACTGCCAAGAATCTTACCATTAGCCCAGTACTCTGCCTTCCTGTTATTCCTTCCAAAATGAATCACCTCACACTTTTCTGCATTAAACTCCATTTGCCACCTCTCAGCCCAGCGCTGCAGCTTATCTATGTCCCTCTGTAACTTGTAACATCCTTCCGCACTGTCCACAACTCCACCAACTTTAGTGTCATCTGTAAATTTACTCACCCATCCTTCTACACCCTCCTCCAGGTCATTTATAAAAATGGCAAACAGCAGTGGCCCCAAAACAGATCCGTGTGGTACACCACTAGTAACTGGACTCCATTCTGAACGTTTCCCATCAACCACCGCCCTTTGTCTTCTTCCAGCTAGCCAATTTCTGATCCAAACTGCTAAATCACCCTGAATCCCATGCCTCTGTATTTTCTGCAGTAGCCTACCATGGGGAACCTGATCAAACGCTTTACTGAAATCCATATACACCACATCAACTGCTTTACCCTCATCCACCTGTTTGGTCACCTTCTCAAAGAACTCAATAAGGTTTGTGAGGCACGACCTACCCTTCACAAAACCGTGTTGACTATCTCTAATCAAGGTAGGTGGATTGGCCATGCTAAATTGCCCCTTAATTGGAAAAATGAATTGGGTACTCTAAAGTTTTTTTCAAAATTCACCAAACAGCACGTCTTTTGGGACTTGTGGGAGTAAACCGGAGCACCTAGAGGAAACCCACGCAGACACGGGGGGAAACGTGCAGACTCTGCACTGAAAGTAACCCAAGGCTGGAACCGAACCTGGGACCCTGGTGCTGTGAAGCAACGGTGCTAACCACTGTGCTACGATGCCGCCATCTGGCCGTTGTCATTGCCCCCTCGTGCGATACTTTGGTTGGCAGGCGTGCCCGCCAACAATCAAGGAGCCAATTTCAATTCATCAAGCAGCAATTGGTCACGTAAAGTGTGACTTTACGTGACCCGTCTGCCTTTAAGGTTGGTCGATCGGACAGGCGGCCTTTAAGTTTCAGCTGCAACATCAATCCAGGGTGGGATGAAGTTCAGGGCTCAAATAAAATGAGCTGGGGACTGAGGTCTGTGTGTGATTGTGTCCCCTAGGTACTCGTGGCATAGTTTTTCCCACTGATATTTATTTTCTTGCAAATCAGCAGCGGCCTCAGACATCTCGGCAAAGCGGTTCTCCTCCCGAGGGAGCACATCGGAAGCGCCAGTCCGCACGTTCTCTGTCCTCAGCGGCCACCCTCCTCCCACCCTCTCCGGCAGCCTTTCACAGAGCCCATTTCAGACTGGTTAGCCACTCGTTGGCCTGCCAGCATAATATCGCCTTAACTGCGCCAACTTTGGGCACGTGCCAAGCCTTACATTCAGGCCAGTGTCAACACCAATCCAGTTAGACCCACGACATACCAACGTCACGCATCTGCCACCTCCCCTTCCCCCCATTTTAAAACATATCTGTTTGTGGTTGGTCACGTTTCCAAACTTCCACTCCCCAAAACCTGCCCAAACCAAGGTAGTGATTACCAGACCCAATTATTTGTGTTTCGGTATCAATTTTTGTTTGCTAACCCACGTTGGCGCCCAGTTAAGCAGCACCCTGGTTTTAAACTTTCTGTCCGTTTTCAAATCCGTCCGTGACCTTACCACCCCCCCCCAACCCCCGCACCCCATCTTTGCAATCCCCTTCAGCCCTACACGATATCTGTGCACCTCAAACCTGCCATCTTGCGCATTCCCTTTCTTAACAAATAAATTTAGAGTACCCAATTAATTTTTTCCAGTTCGTCATAGAATTTACAGTGCAGAAGGAGGCCATTCGGCCCATCGAGTCTGCACCGGCCCTTGAAAAGAGCACCCTCCCCTAGCCCACACCTCCACCCTATCCCCATAACCCAGCAACCCCATCCAACACGAAGGGCAATTTTGGACACTAAGGGGCAATTTATAAATGTATGTTGCTGTTGCCACTAATACAGGGTATCAAGAAAATAGTCTTGATCGACAATGTCCAGAACAAACTGGGCTGAGGATATATGAATCTGAATCAATGACCAATGACTGTAGAGTGCCTGTGCCGTGCAACGCATGTGGCTGAGGGAATGATACAAAGTACAACCAGTCACCGTCAGCCAACATGTTCTGCATGCCTACCAGCCCAGTACTGCTATAATTAGCAGAGTCTCCCCCCCGCCCAGCCCCACCACCGCCCATTCCCCCCCTCCAAACTATATATAACTTGGACCTTGCAATTCAACTCAATGATTGCGACGTTACTATTACATGTTACAGCAGGTGTGCAACAGAATAACACAACTCGTAATGTGATTTGTAGCAGACATTTTTTAAACAGCACATTACAAATGCTTACAATTTTAAAAATAAATCTTACATCGGGAACGATTTTCTTCACTTCCACACAGTCCAGTCTGGCATTCTCGAACAGTACTAACACCCAGGCAACACGGCGGAGCAGTGGTTTGCACTGTTAACTGTGAATCACTGGGGTACAGTACTGGTGGGGACGGGTCTGTCACTGTGTAACACTGGGGTACAGTACTGGTCGAGATGGGTCTGTCACTGTGTAACACTGGGGTACAGTACTGGT
Source organism: Scyliorhinus torazame (assembly GCF_047496885.1). NCBI lineage: Eukaryota > Metazoa > Chordata > Chondrichthyes > Carcharhiniformes > Scyliorhinidae > Scyliorhinus > Scyliorhinus torazame. The sequence continues at coordinate 22,273,210 of NC_092708.1, forward strand.
GGAGACCAGTCTGTCACTGTGTAACACTGGGGTACAGTACTGGCGGAGATGGGTCTGTCACTGTGTAACACTGGGGTACAGTACTGGTGGGGATGGGTCTGTCACTGTGTAACACTGGGGTACAGTACTGGTGGGGACGGGTCTGTCACAGTGTAACACTGGGGTACAGTACTGGTGGAGACCAGTCTGTCACTGTGTAACACTGGGGTACAGTACTGGTGGAGATGGGTCTGTCACTGTGTAACACTGGGGTACAGTACTGGTGGGGATGGGTCTGTCACTGTGTAACACTGGGGTACAGTACTGGTGGGGACGGGTCGGTTAACTGTGAATCACTGGGGTACAGTACTGGTGGAGACCTGTCTGTCACTGTGTAACACTGGGGTACAGTACTGGTGGAGACCTGTCTGTCACTGTGTAACACTGGGGTACAGTACTGGTAGGGACGGGTCTGTCACTGTGTAACACTGGGGTACAGTACTGGTAGGGACGGGTCTGTCACTGTGTAACACTGGGGTACAGTACTGGTGGAGACCAGTCTGTCACTGTGTAACACTGGGGTACAGTACTGGTGGGGATGGGTCTGTCACTGTGTAACACTGGGGTACAGTACTGGTGGGGACGGGTCGGTTAACTGTGAATCACTGGGGTACAGTACTGGTGGAGACCTGTCTGTCACTGTGTAACACTGGGGTACAGTACTGGTGGAGACCAGTCTGTCATTGTGTAACACTGGGGTACAGTATTGGTGGAGATCAGTCTGTCACTGTGTAACACTGGGGTACAGTACTGGTGGGGACGGGTCTGTCACTGTATAACACTGGGGTACAGTACTGGTGGACGGGTCTGTCACTGTATAACACTGGGGTACGGTACTGGTGGAGATGGGTCTGTTAACTGTGTAACACTGGGGTACAGTACTGGTGGAGACCAGTCTGTCATTGTGTGACACTGGGGTACAGTACTGGTGGAGATCAGTCTGTCACTGTGTAACACTGGGGTACAGTACTGGTGGGGATGGGTCTGTCACTGTGTAACACTGGGGTACGGTACTGGTGGAGACCTGTCTGTCACTGTGTAACACTGGGGTACAGTACTGGTGGAGATCAGTCTGTCACTGTGTAACACTGGGGTACAGTACTGGCGGAGATGGGTCTGTCACTGTGTAACACTGGCGTACAGTACTGGCGGAGATGGGTCTGTCACTGTGTAACACTGGGGTACAGTACTGGTGGGGATGGGTCTGTCACTGTGTAACACTGGGGTACAGTACTGGCGGAGATGGGTCTGTCACTGTGTAACACTGGGGTACGGTACTGGTGGGGATGGGTCTGTCACTGTGTAACTCTGGGGTACAGTACTGGTGGGGACGGGTCGGTTAACTGTGAATCACTGGGGTACAGTACTGGTGGAGACCTGTCTGTCACTGTGTAACACTGGGGTACAGTACTGGTGGGGATGGGTCTGTCACTGTGTAACTCTGGGGTACAGTACTGGTGGGGACGGGTCGGTTAACTGTGAATCACTGGGGTACAGTACTGGTGGAGACCTGTCTGTCACTGTGTAACACTGGGGTACAGTACTGGTGGAGACCTGTCTGTCACTGTGTAACACTGGGGTACAGTACTGGTGGGGACGGGTCGGTTAACTGTGAATCACTGGGGTACAGTACTGGTGGAGACCTGTCTGTCACTGTGTAACACTGGGGTACAGTACTGGTGGAGACCTGTCTGTCACTGTGTGACACTGGGGTACAGTACTGGTGGAGATCAGTCTGTCACTGTGTAACACTGGCGTACAGTACTGGTGGAGATCAGTCTGTCACTGTGTAACACTGCGGTACAGTACTGGTGGGGATGGGTCTGTCACTGTGTAACACTGGGGTACGGTACTGGTGGGGATGGGTCTGTCACTGTGTAACTCTGGGGTACAGTACTGGTGGGGACGGGTCGGTTAACTGTGAATCACTGGGGTACAGTACTGGTGGAGACCTGTCTGTCACTGTGTAACACTGGGGTACAGTACTGGTGGGGATGGGTCTGTCACTGTGTAACTCTGGGGTACAGTACTGGTGGGGACGGGTCGGTTAACTGTGAATCACTGGGGTACAGTACTGGTGGAGACCTGTCTGTCACTGTGTAACACTGGGGTACAGTACTGGTGGAGACCTGTCTGTCACTGTGTGACACTGGGGTACAGTACTGGTGGAGATCAGTCTGTCACTGTGTAACACTGCGGTACAGTACTGGTGGGGACGGGTCTGTCACTGTATAACACTGAGGTACAGTACTGGTGGAGATGGGTCTGTTAACTGTGTAACACTGGGGTACAGTACTGGTGGAGACCTGTCTGTCACTGTGTAACACTGGGGTACAGTACTGGTGGAGATTGGTCTGTTAACTGTGTAACACTGGGGTACAGTACTGGTGGGGACGGGTCGGTTAACGGTGAATCACTGGGGTACAGTACTGGTGGAGACCTGTCTGTCACTGTGTAACACTGGGGTACAGTACTGGTGGAGATCAGTCTGTCACTGTGTAACACTGCGGTACAGTACTGGTGGAGACCTGTCTGTCACTGTGTAACACTGGGGTACAGTACTGGTGGGGATGGGTCTGTCACTGTGTAACACTGGGGTACAGTACTGGTGGGGACGGGTCGGTTAACGGTGAATCACTGGGGTACAGTACTGGTGGAGACCTGTCTGTCACTGTGTAACACTGGGGTACAGTACTGGTGGAGATCAGTCTGTCACTGTGTAACACTGGGGTACAGTACTGGTGGAGACCTGTCTGTCACTGTATAACACTGGGGTACAGTACTGGTGGAGACCTGTCTGTCACTGTGTAACACTGGGGTACAGTACTGGTGGAGATCAGTCTGTCATTGTGTAACACTGGGGTACAGTACTGGTGGGGATGGGTCTGTCACTGTGTAACACTGCGGTACAGTACTGGTGGAGACCTGTCTGTCACTGTGTAACACTGGGGTACAGTACTGGTGGAGACCTGTCTGTCACTGTATAACACTGCGGTACAGTACTGGTGGGGACGGGTCTGTCACTGTGTAACACTGCGGTACAGTACTGGTGGAGATCAGTCTGTCATTGTGTAACACTGGGGTACAGTACTGGTGGAGATCAGTCTGTCACTGTGTAACACTGCGGTACAGTACTGGTGGAGATCAGTCTGTCATTGTGTAACACTGGGGTACAGTACTGGTGGAGACCAGTCTGTCACTGTGTAACACTGGGGTACAGTACTGGTGGAGATCAGTCTGTCATTGTGTAACACTGGGGTACAGTACTGGTGGAGATGGGTCTGTTAACTGTGTAACACTGGCGTACAGTACTGTTGGAGATGGGTCTGTTAACTGTGTAACACTGGGGTACAGTACTGGTGGGGACGTGTCTGTCACTGTGTAACACTGGGGTACAGTACTGGTGGGGACGGGTCTGTTAACTGTGTAACACTGCGGTACAGTACTGGTCGAGATGGGTCTGTCACTGTGTAACACTGGGGTACAGTAATGTTGGAGATGGGTCTGTTAACTGTGTAACACTGGGGTACAGTACTGGTGGAGACCAGTCTGTCACTGTATAACACTGGGGTACAGCACTGGTGGAGACCTGTCTGTCACTGTGTAACACTGGGGTACAGTCCTGGTGGGGATGGGTCTGTTAACTGTGTAACACTGGGGTACAGTACTGGTGGAGACCAGTCTGTCACTGTGTAACATTGGGGTACAGTACTGGTGGGGACGGGTCTGTCACTGTGTAACACTGGGGTACAGTACTGGTGGAGACCAGTCTGTCACTGTGTAACACTGGGGTACAGTACTGGTGGAGACCAGTCTGTCACTGTGTAACACTGGGGTACAGTACTGGTGGGGACGGGTCTGTCACTGTATAACACTGGGGTACAGTACTGGTGGGGATGGGTCTGTCACTGTATAACACTGGGGTACAGTACTGGTGGAGACCAGTCTGTCACTGTGTAACACTGGGGTACAGTACTGGTGGAGACCTGTCCATCACTGTGTGACACTGAGGTACGGTACTGGTGGGGACGGGTCTGTTAACTGTGTAACACTGGGGTACAGTACTGGTCGAGATGGGTCTGTTAACTGTGCAACACTGGGGTACAGTACTGGTGGAGACCAATCTGTCACTGTGTAACACTGGGGTACAGTACTGGTGGAGACCTGTCTGTCACTGTGTAACACTGGGGTACAGTACTGGTGGAGACCAATCTGTCACTGTGTAACACTGGGGTACAGTACTGGTGGAGACCTGTCTGTCACTGTGTAACACTGGGATACAGTCCTGGTGGGGACGCGTCTGTCACTGTGTAACACTGGGGTACGGTACTGGTGGAGATGGGTCTGTTAACTGTGTAACACTGGGGTACAGTACTGGTGGAGACCTGTCTGTCACTGTATAACACTGGGGTACAGTACTGGTGGAGACCAATCTGTCACTGTGTAACACTGGGGTACAGTACTGGTGGAGACCTGTCTGTCACTGTGTAACACTGGGATACAGTCCTGGTGGGGACGCGTCTGTCACTGTGTAACACTGGGGTACGGTACTGGTGGAGATGGGTCTGTTAACTGTGTAACACTGGGGTACAGTACTGGTGGAGACCAGTCTGTCACTGGGTAACACTGGGGTACAGTACTGGTGGGGACGGGTCTGTCACTGTATAACACTGGGGTACAGTACTGGTGGAGACCAATCTGTCACTGTGTAACACTGAGGTACAGTACTGGTGGGGATGGGTCTGTTACTGTGTAACACTGGGGTACAGTACTGGTGGAGACCAGTCTGTCATTGTGTAACACTGGGGTACAGCACTGGTGGAGACCTGTCAGTCACTGTGTAACACTGGGGTACAGTACTGGTGGAGACCAATCTGTCACTGTGTAACACTGGGGTACAGTACTGGTCGAGACCAGTCTGTCAATGTATAACACTGGGGTACAGTACTGGTGGGGATGGGCTTGTCACTGTGTAACACTGGGGTACAGTACTGGTGGAGACCAATCTGTCACTGTATAACACTGGGGTACAGTACTGGTGGGTATGGGTCTGACACCGTGTAACACTGGGGAACAGTACTGTTGGAGATGGGTCTGTCACTGTGTGACACTGGGGTACAGTACTGGTGGAGACCAGTCTGTTAACTGTGTAACACTGGGGTACAGTACTGGTGGAGATGGGTCTTTCACTGGAAAACACTGGGGTACAGTACTGGTCGAGATGGGTCTGTCACTGTGTAACACTGGGGTACAGTACTGGTCGAGATGGGTCTGTCACTGTGTAACACTGGGGTACAGTACTGGTCGAGACGGGTCTGTCACTGTGTAACACTGGGGTACAGTACTGGTGGAGACCTGTCTGTCACTGTGTGACACTGGGGTACAGTACTGGTGGAGACCAGTCTGTTAACTGTGTAACACTGGGGTACAGTACTGGTGGAGATGGGTCTTTCACTGGAAAACACTGGGGTACAGTACTGGTCGAGATGGGTCTGTCACTGTGTAACACTGGGGTACAGTACTGGTCGAGATGGGTCTGTCACTGTGTAACACTGGGGTACAGTACTGGTGGAGACCTGTCTGTCACTGTGTGACACTGGGGTACAGTACTGGTGGAGATCAGTCTGTCACTGTGTAACACTGGCGTACAGTACTGGTGGAGACCTGTCTGTCACTGTGTGACACTGGGGTACAGTACTGGTGGAGATCAGTCTGTCACTGTGTAACACTGCGGTACAGTACTGGTGGGGACGGGTCTGTCACTGTATAACACTGAGGTACAGTACTGGTGGAGATGGGTCTGTTAACTGTGTAACACTGGGGTACAGTACTGGTGGAGACCTGTCTGTCACTGTGTAACACTGGGGTACAGTACTGGTGGAGATTGGTCTGTTAACTGTGTAACACTGGGGTACAGTACTGGTGGAGACCTGTCTGTCACTGTGTAACACTGGGGTACAGTACTGGTGGGGACGGGTCGGTTAACGGTGAATCACTGGGGTACAGTACTGGTGGAGACCAGTCTGTCACTGTGTAACACTGGGGTACAGTACTGGTCGAGACCAGTCTGTCATTGTGTAACACTGGGGTACAGTACTGGTCGAGATGGGTCTGTCACTGTGTAACACTGGGGTACAGCCCTGGTGGGGACGGGTCTGTCACTGTGTAACACTGGGGTACAGTCCTGGTCGGGACGGGTCTGTCACTGTGTAACACTGGGGTACAGTACTGGTCGAGATGGGTCTGTCACTGTGTAACACTGGGGTACAGCCCTGGTGGGGATGGGTCTGTCACTGTGTAACACTGGGGTACAGTACTGGTGGGGACGGGTCGGTTAACTGTGAATCACTGGGGTACAGTACTGGTGGAGACCTGTCTGTCACTGTGTAACACTGGGGTACAGTACTGGTGGAGACCTGTCTGTCACTGTGTAACACTGGGGTACAGTACTGGTAGGGACGGGTCTGTCACTGTGTAACACTGGGGTACAGTACTGGTAGGGACGGGTCTGTCACTGTGTAACACTGGGGTACAGTACTGGTGGAGACCAGTCTGTCACTGTGTAACACTGGGGTACAGTACTGGTGGGGATGGGTCTGTCACTGTGTAACACTGGGGACAGTACTGGTGGGGACGGGTCGGTTAACTGTGAATCACTGGGGTACAGTACTGGTGGAGACCTGTCTGTCACTGTGTAACACTGGGGTACAGTACTGGTGGAGACCAGTCTGTCATTGTGTAACACTGGGGTACAGTACTGGTGGAGATCAGTCTGTCACTGTGTAACACTGCGGTACAGTACTGGTGGGGACGGGTCTGTCACTGTGTAACACTGGGGTACAGTACTGGTGGCGATCAGTCTGTCACTGTATAACACTGGGGTACAGTACTGGTGGACGGGTCTGTCACTGTATAACACTGGGGTACGGTACTGGTGGAGATGGGTCTGTTAACTGTGTAACACTGGGGTACAGTACTGGTGGAGACCAGTCTGTCACTGTGTAACACTGGGGTACAGTACTGGTGGGGATGGGTCTGTCACTGTGTAACACTGGGGTACGGTACTGGTGGAGACCAGTCTGTCACTGTGTAACACTGGGGTACAGTACTGGTGGAGATGGGTCTGTCACTGTGTAACACTGGGGTACAGTACTGGTGGGGATGGGTCTGTCACTGTGTAACACTGGGGTACAGTACTGGTGGGGACGGGTCGGTTAACTGTGAATCACTGGGGTACAGTACTGGTGGAGACCTGTCTGTCACTGTGTAACACTGGGGTACAGTACTGGTGGAGACCTGTCTGTCACTGTGTAACACTGGGGTACAGTACTGGTAGGGACGGGTCTGTCACTGTGTAACACTGGGGTACAGTACTGGTAGGGACGGGTCTGTCACTGTGTAACACTGGGGTACAGTACTGGTGGAGACCAGTCTGTCACTGTGTAACACTGGGGTACAGTACTGGTGGGGATGGGTCTGTCACTGTGTAACACTGGGGTACAGTACTGGTGGGGACGGGTCGGTTAACTGTGAATCACTGGGGTACAGTACTGGTGGAGACCTGTCTGTCACTGTGTAACACTGGGGTACAGTACTGGTGGAGACCAGTCTGTCACTGTGTAACACTGCGGTACAGTACTGGTGGGGACGGGTCTGTCACTGTGTAACACTGGGGTACAGTATTGGTGGAGATCAGTCTGTCACTGTGTAACACTGCGGTACAGTACTGGTGGGGACGGGTCTGTCACTGTGTAACACTGGGGTACAGTACTGGTGGAGATGGGTCTGTTAACTGTGTAACACTGGGGTACAGTACTGGTGGAGACCTGTCTGTCACTGTGTAACACTGGGGTACAGTACTGGTGGAGATTGGTCTGTTAACTGTGTAACACTGGGGTACAGTACTGGTGGGGACGGGTCGGTTAACGGTGAATCACTGGGGTACAGTACTGGTGGAGACCAGTCTGTCACTGTGTAACACTGGGGTACAGTACTGGTCGAGACCAGTCTGTCATTGTGTAACACTGGGGTACAGTACTGGTGGAGATTGGTCTGTTAACTGTGTAACACTGGGGTACAGTACTGGTGGGGACGGGTCGGTTAACGGTGAATCACTGGGGTACAGTACTGGTGGAGACCAGTCTGTCACTGTGTAACACTGGGGTACAGTACTGGTCGAGACCAGTCTGTCATTGTGTAACACTGGGGTACAGTACTGGTCGAGATGGGTCTGTCACTGTGTAACACTGGGGTACAGCCCTGGTGGGGACGGGTCTGTCACTGTGTAACACTGGGGTACACTACTGGTGGAGACCAGTCTATCACTGTGTAACACTGGGGTACAGTCCTGGTCGGGACGGGTCTGTCACTGTGTAACACTGGGGTACAGTCCTGGTCGGGACGGGTCTGTCACTGTGTAACACTGGGGTACAGTACTGGTCGAGATGGGTCTGTCACTGTGTAACACTGGGGTACAGCCCTGGTGGGGATGGGTCTGTCACTGTGTAACACTGGGGTACAGTACTGGTGGGGACGGGTCGGTTAACTGTGAATCACTGGGGTACAGTACTGGTGGAGACCTGTCTGTCACTGTGTAACACTGGGGTACAGTACTGGTGGAGACCTGTCTGTCACTGTGTAACACTGGGGTACAGTACTGGTAGGGACGGGTCTGTCACTGTGTAACACTGGGGTACAGTACTGGTAGGGACGGGTCTGTCACTGTGTAACACTGGGGTACAGTACTGGTGGAGACCAGTCTGTCACTGTGTAACACTGGGGTACAGTACTGGTGGGGATGGGTCTGTCACTGTGTAACACTGGGGTACAGTACTGGTGGGGACGGGTCGGTTAACTGTGAATCACTGGGGTACAGTACTGGTGGAGACCTGTCTGTCACTGTGTAACACTGGGGTACAGTACTGGTGGAGACCAGTCTGTCATTGTGTAACACTGGGGTACAGTACTGGTGGAGATCAGTCTGTCACTGTGTAACACTGGGGTACAGTACTGGTGGAGATCAGTCTGTCACTGTGTAACACTGCGGTACAGTACTGGTGGGGACGGGTCTGTCACTGTGTAACACTGGGGTACAGTACTGGTGGCGATCAGTCTGTCACTGTATAACACTGGGGTACAGTACTGGTGGACGGGTCTGTCACTGTATAACACTGGGGTACGGTACTGGTGGAGATGGGTCTGTTAACTGTGTAACACTGGGGTACAGTACTGGTGGAGACCAGTCTGTCACTGTGTAACACTGGGGTACAGTACTGGTGGGGATGGGTCTGTCACTGTGTAACACTGGGGTACGGTACTGGTGGAGACCAGTCTGTCACTGTGTAACACTGGGGTACAGTACTGGTGGAGATGGGTCTGTCACTGTGTAACACTGGGGTACAGTACTGGTGGGGATGGGTCTGTCACTGTGTAACACTGGGGTACAGTACTGGTGGGGACGGGTCGGTTAACTGTGAATCACTGGGGTACAGTACTGGTGGAGACCTGTCTGTCACTGTGTAACACTGGGGTACAGTACTGGTGGAGACCTGTCTGTCACTGTGTAACACTGGGGTACAGTACTGGTAGGGACGGGTCTGTCACTGTGTAACACTGGGGTACAGTACTGGTAGGGACGGGTCTGTCACTGTGTAACACTGGGGTACAGTACTGGTGGAGACCAGTCTGTCACTGTGTAACACTGGGGTACAGTACTGGTGGGGATGGGTCTGTCACTGTGTAACACTGGGGTACAGTACTGGTGGGGACGGGTCGGTTAACTGTGAATCACTGGGGTACAGTACTGGTGGAGACCTGTCTGTCACTGTGTAACACTGGGGTACAGTACTGGTGGAGACCAGTCTGTCATTGTGTAACACTGGGGTACAGTATTGGTGGAGATCAGTCTGTCACTGTGTAACACTGCGGTACAGTACTGGTGGGGACGGGTCTGTCACTGTGTAACACTGGGGTACAGTACTGGTGGAGATGGGTCTGTTAACTGTGTAACACTGGGGTACAGTACTGGTGGAGACCTGTCTGTCACTGTGTAACACTGGGGTACAGTACTGGTGGAGATTGGTCTGTTAACTGTGTAACACTGGGGTACAGTACTGGTGGGGACGGGTCGGTTAACGGTGAATCACTGGGGTACAGTACTGGTGGAGACCAGTCTGTCACTGTGTAACACTGGGGTACAGTACTGGTCGAGACCAGTCTGTCATTGTGTAACACTGGGGTACAGTACTGGTGGAGATTGGTCTGTTAACTGTGTAACACTGGGGTACAGTACTGGTGGGGACGGGTCGGTTAACGGTGAATCACTGGGGTACAGTACTGGTGGAGACCAGTCTGTCACTGTGTAACACTGGGGTACAGTACTGGTCGAGACCAGTCTGTCATTGTGTAACACTGGGGTACAGTACTGGTCGAGATGGGTCTGTCACTGTGTAACACTGGGGTACAGCCCTGGTGGGGACGGGTCTGTCACTGTGTAACACTGGGGTACACTACTGGTGGAGACCAGTCTATCACTGTGTAACACTGGGGTACAGTCCTGGTCGGGACGGGTCTGTCACTGTGTAACACTGGGGTACAGTCCTGGTCGGGACGGGTCTGTCACTGTGTAACACTGGGGTACAGTACTGGTCGAGATGGGTCTGTCACTGTGTAACACTGGGGTACAGCCCTGGTGGGGATGGGTCTGTCACTGTGTAACACTGGGGTACAGTACTGGTGGGGACGGGTCGGTTAACTGTGAATCACTGGGGTACAGTACTGGTGGAGACCTGTCTGTCACTGTGTAACACTGGGGTACAGTACTGGTGGAGACCTGTCTGTCACTGTGTAACACTGGGGTACAGTACTGGTAGGGACGGGTCTGTCACTGTGTAACACTGGGGTACAGTACTGGTAGGGACGGGTCTGTCACTGTGTAACACTGGGGTACAGTACTGGTGGAGACCAGTCTGTCACTGTGTAACACTGGGGTACAGTACTGGTGGGGATGGGTCTGTCACTGTGTAACACTGGGGTACAGTACTGGTGGGGACGGGTCGGTTAACTGTGAATCACTGGGGTACAGTACTGGTGGAGACCTGTCTGTCACTGTGTAACACTGGGGTACAGTACTGGTGGAGACCAGTCTGTCATTGTGTAACACTGGGGTACAGTACTGGTGGAGACCAGTCTGTCATTGTGTAACACTGGGGTACAGTACTGGTGGGGACGGGTCTGTCACTGTGTAACACTGGGGTACAGTACTGGTGGCGATCAGTCTGTCACTGTATAACACTGGGGTACAGTACTGGTGGACGGGTCTGTCACTGTATAACACTGGGGTACAGTACTGGTGGAGATGGGTCTGTTAACTGTGTAACACTGGGGTACAGTACTGGTGGAGACCAGTCTGTCACTGTGTAACACTGGGGTACAGTACTGGTGGGGATGGGTCTGTCACTGTGTAACACTGGGGTACGGTACTGGTGGAGACCAGTCTGTCACTGTGTAACACTGGGGTACAGTACTGGTGGAGATGGGTCTGTCACTGTGTAACACTGGGGTACAGTACTGGTGGGGATGGGTCTGTCACTGTGTAACACTGGGGTACAGTACTGGTGGGGACGGGTCGGTTAACTGTGAATCACTGGGGTACAGTACTGGTGGAGACCTGTCTGTCACTGTGTAACACTGGGGTACAGTACTGGTGGAGACCTGTCTGTCACTGTGTAACACTGGGGTACAGTACTGGTGGGGACGGGTCTGTCACTGTGTAACACTGGGGTACAGTACTGGTGGAGACCAGTCTGTCACTGTGTAACACTGGGGTACAGTACTGGTGGGGATGGGTCTGTCACTGTGTAACACTGGGGTACAGTACTGGTGGAGACCTGTCTGTCACTGTGTAACACTGGGGTACAGTATTGGTGGAGATCAGTCTGTCACTGTGTAACAATGCGGTACAGTACTGGTGGAGACCTGTCTGTCACTGTGTAACACTGGGGTACAGTACTGGTGGGGACGGGTCTGTCACTGTGTAACACTGGGGTACAGTACTGGTGGCGATCAGTCTGTCACTGTATAACACTGGGGTACAGTACTGGTGGACGGGTCTGTCACTGTATAACACTGGGGTACGGTACTGGTGGAGACCTGTCTGTCACTGTGTAACACTGGGGTACAGTACTGGTCGAGATGGGTCTGTTAACTGTGTAACACTGGGGTACAGTACTGGTGGAGACCAGTCTGTCATTGTGTGACACTGGGGTACAGTACTGGTGGAGATCAGTCTGTCACTGTGTAACACTGGGGTACAGTACTGGTGGGGATGGGTCTGTCACTGTGTAACACTGGGGTACGGTACTGGTGGAGACCTGTCTGTCACTGTGTAACACTGGGGTACAGTACTGGTGGAGATCAGTCTGTCACTGTGTAACACTGGGGTACAGTACTGGTGGGGATGGGTCTGTCACTGTGTAACTCTGGGGTACAGTACTGGTGGGGACGGGTCGGTTACCTGTGAATCACTGGGGTACAGTACTGGTGGAGACCTGTCTGTCACTGTGTAACACTGGGGTACAGTACTGGTGGAGACCTGTCTGTCACTGTGTAACACTGGGGTACAGTACTGGTGGAGACCTGTCTGTCACTGTGTAACACTGGGGTACAGTACTGGTGGGGATGGGTCTGTCACTGTGTAACACTGGGGTACAGTACTGGTGGAGACCTGTCTGTCACTGTGTAACACTGGGGTACAGTACTGGTGGAGACCTGTCTGTCACTGTGTAACACTGGGGTACAGTACTGGTGGGGACGGGTCTGTCACTGTGTAACACTGGGGTACAGTACTGGTGGGGACGGGTCGGTTAACGGTGAATCACTGGGGTACAGTACTGGTGGAGACCTGTCTGTCACTGTGTAACACTGGGGTACAGTACTGGTGGAGACCTGTCTGTCACTGTGTAACACTGCGGTACAGTACTGGTGGAGACCTGTCTGTCACTGTATAACACTGCGGTACAGTACTGGTGGAGACCTGTCTGTCACTGTATAACACTGCGGTACAGTACTGGTGGAGACCTGTCTGTCACTGTATAACACTGCGGTACAGTACTGGTGGAGACCTGTCTGTCACTGTGTAACACTGGGGTACAGTACTGGTGGAGATCAGTCTGTCACTGTGTAACACTGGGGTACAGTACTGGTGGAGACCTGTCTGTCACTGTGTAACACTGGGGTACAGTACTGGTGGAGATCAGTCTGTCATTGTGTAACACTGGGGTACAGTACTGTTGGAGATGGGTCTGTTAACTGTGTAACACTGGTGTACAGTACTGTTGGAGATGGGTCTGTTAACTGTGTAACACTGGGGTACAGTACTGGTGGAGATCAGTCTGTCATTGTGTAACACTGGGGTACAGTACTGTTGGAGATGGGTCTGTTAACTGTGTAACACTGGCGTACAGTACTGTTGGAGATGGGTCTGTTAACTGTGTAACACTGGGGTACAGTACTGTTGGAGATGGGTCTGTTAACTGTGTAACACTGGCGTACAGTACTGTTGGAGATGGGTCTGTTAACTGTGTAACACTGGGGTACAGTACTGGTGGGGACGTGTCTGTCACTGTGTAACACTGGGGTACAGTACTGGTGGGGACGGGTCTGTTAACTGTGTAACACTGCGGTACAGTACTGGTCGAGATGGGTCTGTCACTGTGTAACACTGGGGTACAGTAATGTTGGAGATGGGTCTGTTAACTGTGTAACACTGGGGTACAGTACTGGTGGAGACCAGTCTGTCACTGTATAACACTGGGGTACAGCACTGGTGGAGACCTGTCTGTCACTGTGTAACACTGGGGTACAGTCCTGGTGGGGATGGGTCTGTTAACTGTGTAACACTGGGGTACAGTACTGGTGGAGACCAGTCTGTCACTGTGTAACATTGGGGTACAGTACTGGTGGGGACGGGTCTGTCACTGTGTAACACTGGGGTACAGTACTGGTGGAGACCAGTCTGTCACAGTGTAACACTGGGGTACAGTACTGGTGGAGACCAGTCTGTCACTGTGTAACACTGGGGTACAGTACTGGTGGGGACGGGTCTGTCACTGTATAACACTGGGGTACAGTACTGGTGGGGATGGGTCTGTCACTGTATAACACTGGGGTACAGTACTGGTGGAGACCAGTCTGTCACTGTGTAACACTGGGGTACAGTACTGGTGGAGACCTGTCCATCACTGTGTGACACTGAGGTACGGTACTGGTGGGGACGGGTCTGTTAACTGTGTAACACTGGGGTACAGTACTGGTCGAGATGGGTCTGTTAACTGTGCAACACTGGGGTACAGTACTGGTGGAGACCAATCTGTCACTGTGTAACACTGGGGTACAGTACTGGTGGAGACCTGTCTGTCACTGTGTAACACTGGGGTACAGTACTGGTGGAGACCAATCTGTCACTGTGTAACACTGGGGTACAGTACTGGTGGAGACCTGTCTGTCACTGTGTAACACTGGGATACAGTCCTGGTGGGGACGCGTCTGTCACTGTGTAACACTGGGGTACGGTACTGGTGGAGATGGGTCTGTTAACTGTGTAACACTGGGGTACAGTACTGGTGGAGACCTGTCTGTCACTGTATAACACTGGGGTACAGTACTGGTGGAGACCAATCTGTCACTGTGTAACACTGGGGTACAGTACTGGTGGAGACCTGTCTGTCACTGTGTAACACTGGGATACAGTCCTGGTGGGGACGCGTCTGTCACTGTGTAACACTGGGGTACGGTACTGGTGGAGATGGGTCTGTTAACTGTGTAACACTGGGGTACAGTACTGGTGGAGACCAGTCTGTCACTGGGTAACACTGGGGTACAGTACTGGTGGGGACGGGTCTGTCACTGTATAACACTGGGGTACAGTACTGGTGGAGACCAATCTGTCACTGTGTAACACTGAGGTACAGTACTGGTGGGGATGGGTCTGTTACTGTGTAACACTGGGGTACAGTACTGGTGGAGACCAGTCTGTCATTGTGTAACACTGGGGTACAGTACTGGTGGAGACCTGTCAGTCACTGTGTAACACTGGGGTACAGTACTGGTGGAGACCAATCTGTCACTGTGTAACACTGGGGTACAGTACTGGTCGAGACCAGTCTGTCAATGTATAACACTGGGGTACAGTACTGGTGGGGATGGGCTTGTCACTGTGTAACACTGGGGTACAGTACTGGTGGAGACCAATCTGTCACTGTATAACACTGGGGTACAGTACTGGTGGGTATGGGTCTGACACCGTGTAACACTGGGGAACAGTACTGTTGGAGATGGGTCTGTCACTGTGTGACACTGGGGTACAGTACTGGTGGAGACCAGTCTGTTAACTGTGTAACACTGGGGTACAGTACTGGTGGAGATGGGTCTTTCACTGGAAAACACTGGGGTACAGTACTGGTCGAGATGGGTCTGTCACTGTGTAACACTGGGGTACAGTACTGGTCGAGATGGGTCTGTCACTGTGTAACACTGGGGTACAGTACTGGTCGAGACGGGTCTGTCACTGTGTAACACTGGGGTACAGTACTGGTGGAGACCTGTCTGTCACTGTGTGACACTGGGGTACAGTACTGGTGGAGACCAGTCTGTTAACTGTGTAACACTAGTGTACAGTACTGGTGGAGATGGGTCTTTCACTGGAAAACACTGGGGTACAGTACTGGTGGAGATGTGTCTGTCACTGTGTAACACTGGGGTACAGTACTGGTCGAGATGGGTCTGTCACTGTGTAACACTGGGGTACAGTACTGGTGGAGACCTGTCTGTCACTGTGTGACACTGGGGTACAGTACTGGTGGAGACCTGTCTGTCACTGTGTGACACTGGGGTACAGTACTGGTGGAGATCAGTCTGTCACTGTGTAACACTGCGGTACAGTACTGGTGGAGATCAGTCTGTCACTGTGTAACACTGGCGTACAGTACTGGTGGAGACCTGTCTGTCACTGTGTGACACTGGGGTACAGTACTGGTGGAGATCAGTCTGTCACTGTGTAACACTGCGGTACAGTACTGGTGGGGACGGGTCTGTCACTGTATAACACTGAGGTACAGTACTGGTGGAGATGGGTCTGTTAACTGTGTAACACTGGGGTACAGTACTGGTGGAGACCTGTCTGTCACTGTGTAACACTGGGGTACAGTACTGGTGGAGATTGGTCTGTTAACTGTGTAACACTGGGGTACAGTACTGGTGGGGACGGGTCGGTTAACGGTGAATCACTGGGGTACAGTACTGGTGGAGACCAGTCTGTCACTGTGTAACACTGGGGTACAGTACTGGTCGAGACCAGTCTGTCATTGTGTAACACTGGGGTACAGTACTGGTCGAGATGGGTCTGTCACTGTGTAACACTGGGGTACAGCCCTGGTGGGGACGGGTCTGTCACTGTGTAACACTGGGGTACACTACTGGTGGAGACCAGTCTATCACTGTGTAACACTGGGGTACAGTCCTGGTCGGGACGGGTCTGTCACTGTGTAACACTGGGGTACAGTCCTGGTCGGGACGGGTCTGTCACTGTGTAACACTGGGGTACAGTACTGGTCGAGATGGGTCTGTCACTGTGTAACACTGGGGTACAGCCCTGGTGGGGATGGGTCTGTCACTGTGTAACACTGGGGTACAGTACTGGTGGGGACGGGTCGGTTAACTGTGAATCACTGGGGTACAGTACTGGTGGAGACCTGTCTGTCACTGTGTAACACTGGGGTACAGTACTGGTGGAGACCTGTCTGTCACTGTGTAACACTGGGGTACAGTACTGGTAGGGACGGGTCTGTCACTGTGTAACACTGGGGTACAGTACTGGTAGGGACGGGTCTGTCACTGTGTAACACTGGGGTACAGTACTGGTGGAGACGAGTCTGTCACTGTGTAACACTGGGGTACAGTACTGGTGGGGATGGGTCTGTCACTGTGTAACACTGGGGTACAGTACTGGTGGGGACGGGTCGGTTAACTGTGAATCACTGGGGTACAGTACTGGTGGAGACCTGTCTGTCACTGTGTAACACTGGGGTACAGTACTGGTGGAGACCAGTCTGTCATTGTGTAACACTGGGGTACAGTACTGGTGGAGACCAGTCTGTCACTGTGTAACACTGCGGTACAGTACTGGTGGGGACGGGTCTGTCACTGTGTAACACTGGGGTACAGTACTGGTGGCGATCAGTCTGTCACTGTATAACACTGGGGTACAGTACTGGTGGACGGGTCTGTCACTGTATAACGCTGGGGTACAGTACTGGTGGACGGGTCTGTCACTGTATAACACTGGGGTACAGTACTGGTGGACGGGTCTGTCACTGTATAACGCTGGGGTACAGTACTGGTGGAGACCTGTCTGTCACTGTGTAACACTGGGGTACAGTACTGGTGGCGATCAGTCTGTCACTGTATAACACTGGGGTACAGTACTGGTGGAGATGGGTCTGTCACTGTGTAACACTGGGGTACAGTACTGGTGGAGACCAGTCTGTCACTGTGTAACACTGGGGTACAGTACTGGTGGAGACCAGTCTGTCACTGTGTAACACTGGGGTACAGTACTGGCGGAGATGGGTCTGTCACTGTGTAACACTGGGGTACAGTACTGGTGGGGACGGGTCTGTCACTGTGTAACACTGGGGTACAGTACTGGTGGAGACCAGTCTGTCACTGTGTAACACTGGGGTACAGTACTGGTGGAGATCAGTCTGTCATTGTGTAACACTGGGGTACAGTACTGGTGGGGATGGGTCTGTCACTGTGTAACACTGGGGTACAGTACTGGTGGAGACCAGTCTGTCACTGTGTAACACTGGGGTACAGTACTGGTGGAGATCAGTCTGTCACTGTGTAACACTGGGGTACAGTACTGGCGGAGATGGGTCTGTCACTGTGTAACACTGGGGTACAGTACTGGTGGAGATCAGTCTGTCACTGTGTAACACTGGGGTACAGTACTGGTGGAGATCAGTCTGTCACTGTGTAACACTGGGGTACAGTACTGGTGGGGATGGGTCTGTCACTGTGTAACACTGGGGTACAGTACTGGTGGGGACGGGTCTGTCACTGTGTAACACTGGGGTACAGTACTGGTCGGGACGGGTCGGTTAACTGTGAATCACTGGGGTACAGTACTGGTGGAGACCTGTCTGTCACTGTGTAACACTGGGGTACAGTACTGGTGGAGACCTGTCTGTCACTGTGTAACACTGGGGTACAGTACTGGTGGGGATGGGTCTGTCACTGTGTAACACTGGGGTACAGTACTGATGGGGACGGGTCGGTTAACTGTGAATCACTGGGGTACAGTACTGGTGGAGACCTGTCTGTCACTGTGTAACACTGGGGTACAGTACTGGTGGAGACCTGTCTGTCACTGTGTAACACTGGGGTACAGTACTGGTGGGGATGGGTCTGTCACTGTGTAACACTGGGGTACAGTACTGGTGGGGACGGGTCGGTTAACGGTGAATCACTGGGGTACAGTACTGGTGGAGACCTGTCTGTCACTGTGTAACACTGCGGTACAGTACTGGTGGAGACCTGTCTGTCACTGTATAACACTGCGGTACAGTACTGGTGGAGACCTGTCTGTCACTGTATAACACTGCGGTACAGTACTGGTGGAGACCTGTCTGTCACTGTGTAACACTGGGGTACAGTACTGGTGGAGATCAGTCTGTCATTGTGTAACACTGGGGTACAGTACTGTTGGAGACCTGTCTGTCACTGTGTAACACTGGGGTACAGTACTGGTGGGGACGGGTCTGTCACTGTATAACACTGGGGTACAGTACTGGTGGGGATGGGTCTGTCACTGTATAACACTGGGGTACAGTACTGGTGGAGACATGTCTGTCACTGTGTAACACTGGGGTACAGTACTGTTGGAGATGGGTCTGTTAACTGTGTAACACTGGCGTACAGTACTGTTGGAGATGGGTCTGTTAACTGTGTAACACTGGGGTACAGTACTGGTGGGGACGTGTCTGTCACTGTGTAACACTGGGGTACAGTACTGGTGGGGACGGGTCTGTTAACTGTGTAACACTGCGGTACAGTACTGGTCGAGATGGGTCTGTCACTGTGTAACAC